>NC_133618.1:291637071-291828118 GCF_048593235.1 Sminthopsis crassicaudata
GCAATTGAGAACCACATTAAAGAAGCTGAGCTTTGAAAAGGAGGCAGGTTCTTTACAATGGTGTACTGCAAAGACCTAAAGACCTTACAGCTTTTGAAGGTCACCATTAACTCAACAAGTATTTATTGAGTGTTATTTTGTGTGCAGAACACTGATAGATACTTCGAGGAAAATTTAAAGAGATTTAGACCACATTATCCTTGCCTTTTAAGAATGTGAAATGTAGTTGGGGAAGATAATTTATGTCTCTACTAAAGTTTTTCTCCAATATTTTCCATGGTATTCAAGTGAGAAAGGGAAGGAAGGAAAGAAGGAAGGAAGGAAGGAAGGAAGGAAGGAAGGAAGGAAGGAAGGAAGGAAGGAAGGAAGGAAGGAAGGAAGGAAGGAAGGAAGGAAGGAAGGAAGGAAGGAAGGAAGGAAGGAAGGAAGGAAGGAAGGGAGGGAGGAAGAAAGGGAGGGAGGGAGGAAGGAAGGAAGGAAGGAAGGAAGGGAGGAGGAAGAAAGGGAGGGAGGGAGGAAGGAAGGAAGGAAGGAAGGAAGGAAGGAAGGAAGGAAGGAAGGAAGGAAGGAAGGAAGGAAGGAAGGAAGGAAGGAAGGAAGGAAGGAAGGAAGGAAGGAAGGAAGGAAGGGAGGGAGGGAGGGAGGGAGGGAGGGAGGAAGGGAGGGAGGGAGGGAGGGAGGGAGGAAGGGAGGGAGAGAGGGAGGGAGGGAGGAAGGAAGGAAGGGAGGGAGGGAGGGAGGAAGGAGGGAGAGAGGGAGGGAGGGAGGAAGGGAGGGAGGGAGGAAGGGAGGGAGAGAGAGAGGGAGGGAGGGAGGGAGGGAGGGAAGGGAGGGAGGGAGGGAGGGAGGGAGGAAGGGAGGGAGGGAGGAAGGAAGGATGGATGGAAGGATGGAAGGAAGGATGGAAGGAAGGAAGGAAGGATGGAAGGAAGGAAGGAAGGAAGGAAGGAAGGAAGGAAGGAAGGAAGGAAGGAAGGAAGGATGGAAGGAAGGAAGGAAGGATGGAAGGAAGGAAGGATGGAAGGAAGGAAGGATGGAAGGAAGGAAGGAAGGAAGGAAGGAAGGAAGGAAGGAAGGAAGGAAGGAAGGAAGGAAGGAAGGAAGGAAGAAAGGGAGGGAGGGAGGGAGGGAGGGAGGAAGGAAGGGAGGGAGGAGGAAGGGAGGGAGGAAGATAAGGGAGGGAGGGAGGAAGAAAGGGAGGGAGGGAGGAAGGAAGGAAGGAAGGAAGGAAGGAAGGAAGAAGGGAGGGAGGGAGGGAGGGAGGAAGGAAGGGAGGGAGGGAGGGAGGGAGGAAGGGAGGGAGAGAGGAGGGAGGGAGGAAGGAAGGAAGGGAGGGAGGGAGGGAGGAAGGGAGGGAGAGAGGGAGGGAGGGAGGGAGGATGGGAGGGAGGGAGGAAGGGAGGGAGAGAGGAAGGAAGGATGGATGGAAGGATGGAAGGAAGGATGGAAGGAAGGAAGGAAGGATGGAAGGAAGGAAGGAAGGAAGGATGGAAGGAAGGAAGGAAGGAAGGATGGAAGGATGGAAGGAAGGAAGGAAGGATGGAAGGAAGGAAGGATGGAAGGAAGGAAGGATGGAAGGAAGGAAGGATGGAAGGAAGGAAGGAAGGAAGGAAGGAAGGAAGGAAGGAAGGAAGGAAGGAAGGAAGGAAGGAAGGGAGGGAGGAAGAAGGGAGGAGGGAGGAAGGGAGGGAGGAAGAAAGGGAGGGAGGGAGGAAGAAAGGGAGGGAGGGAGGAAGGAAGGAAAGAGAAGGAAGGAAGAAAGGGAGGGAGGGAGGGAGGAGGAGGAAGGAAGGGAGGGAGAGAGGGAGGGAGGAAGGGAGAGAGAGAGGGAGGGAGGAGGGAGGAAGGAAGGGAGGGAGGAGGGAGGAAGGGAGGGAGAGAGGAGGGAGGGAGGGAGGGAGGAGGGAGGGAGAGAGAGAGGGAGGGAGGGAGGGAGGGAAGGGAGGGAGGGAGGGAGGGAGGAGGGAGGGAGGGAGGAAGGAAGGATGGATGGAAGGATGGAAGGAAGGATGGAAGGAAGGAAGGAAGGATGGAAGGAAGGAAGGAAGGAAGGAAGGAAGGAAAGGAAGGAAGGAAGGAAGGAAGGAAGGAAGGATGGAAGGATGGAAGGATGGAAGGAAGGAAGGATGGAAGGAAGAAGGAAGGAAGGAAGGAAGGAAGGAAGGAAGGAAGGAAGGAAGGAAGGAAGGAAGGAAGGAGGGAGGGAGGGAAGAGGGAGGGAGGATGGAAGGAAAGATGGAAGGATGGAAGGATGGAAGGAAGGAAGGAAGGAAGGGAGGAGAAGGAAGGAGGGAGGGAGGGAGAAGGAAGGAGGGAGGGAGGGAAGGAAGGATGGAAGGATGGAAGAAGGATGGAAGGATGGAAGGAAGGAAGGAAGGAAGGAAAGAAGGAAGGAAGGAAGGAAGGATGGAAGGATGGAAGGAAGGAAGGAAGGAAGGAAGGAAGGAAGGAAGGAAGGAAGGAAGGAAG
Source organism: Sminthopsis crassicaudata (assembly GCF_048593235.1). Lineage (NCBI taxonomy): Eukaryota > Metazoa > Chordata > Mammalia > Dasyuromorphia > Dasyuridae > Sminthopsis > Sminthopsis crassicaudata. Next base: position 291,639,541 of record NC_133618.1, read on the forward strand.
GAAGGAAGGAAGGAAGGAAGGAAGGAAGGAAAGAAGGAAGGAAGGAAGGAAGGATGGAAGGATGGAAGAAGGAAGGAAGGAAGGAAGGAAGAGGAAGGAAGGAAGGAAGGAAGGAAGGAAGGAAGGAAGGAAGGAAAGATGGAAGGAAGGAAGGAAGGAAGGAAAGATGGAAGGAAGGAAGGAAGGAAGGAAAGAAGAAGGAAGGAAGGAAGGAAGGAAGGAAGGAAGGAAGGAAGGAAGGAAGGAAGGAAGGAAGGAAGGAAGGAAGGGAGGAGGGAGGGAAAGAGGGAGGGAGGATGGAAGGAAGGAAGAGATGGAAGGATGGAAGGAAGGAAGGAAGGAAGGAAGGAAGGAAGGAAGGAAGGAAGGAAGGAAGGAAGGAAGGAAGGAAGGAAGGAAGGAAGGAAGGAAGGAAGGAAGGGAGGGAGGGAGGGAGAAGGAAGGAGGGAGGGAGGGAGAAGGAAGGAGGGAGGGAGGGAGAAGAAAGGAGGGAGGGAAGAAGACATTTAACTTCTCTGGTCTTCATTTTCATCAACTGTAAAATAAAAGGATTGAATGAGATGGACCTGGGTGGGGGTAGGGAGGGACAGAGATAAAAAGGAAGGGAGGGAAGGAAAGAGAGAAGAAGGGAGGGAAGGGGAAGGAGGAAGATATTTAACTTTTTTGAACTTCATTTTCATCAATTGTAAAATGAAAGGGTTGGGCAAGATGGCCCTCAAGGCCCCTTCCAGCACAGAGATTCTGGAGCTATCTTTTTAAAAGTTCATTGTGAGCATTTATACCACAGAAATTGTCAGATGCTACAAATCAAAGCTTGATTTATTGTTTTGTTGATTGGACAGACTTGAGAAAATGTTAATTGGGCAGTAAACTTAAAAGTGTTTGACAGGTACATTTTTTTCACTTGTTAAACATTTACTAGTACATCCTTGCTTCTAGCTCTGAATCTTTGAACCTATAACCTTATGTTGCTGAGATAAATGTGCAATCTTTGTCAACAATTAGTGAATTGAAGCAGAACTGGTGTAACTAAAACACATGTCATAATGACATGCTCACTATAAATGAAACCAAAACACATAAAAACATGCTGATAAATGTTCACAAGTTCTTAATGTTGGAAATCTTATAATCTGATTGAGGAGATGAGATATACACAGATAAAACAATCATTCCCCCAGATCTGTTCATTAAATCGCATACATTTGGAAGGGCTCAGCTTAAATTTCCCCTCCTCATACAGACTGGCAAAGATGACAGAATAAGAACAATCTAGTTCTCACATGACTAGTCCAGAAAAGATAGAGTACCAGAGTGAATAGTGAATAGTGATCAGGAAGGAAATCCAAGGAGAAATTATAAAGGATGCCTCTTTCTAATATAGGATGAGTCTTAGTTGTGATGCTCTGAATCAGTGGAAACTTTCATTGTGCTGTCAGGAGCTTAAAAGTCAGCCTTTGTCTGCTAGAGCTTTAACCAAGGATAAACCAGCAGTTATGTGGCCTAGAACCCAAACCTCAGGTGTAAGCTGGGAAGGAAGTTAAAAGAGCATGTCCTAGATCACCTCACTAAGTTGCTCTGTCTGTAGCTTTCTGGTCTCACCTGCCTAAGATTATTGGAAAGCATAGCACTTAATAAGAAACAGCACTAGGATCCCATATTATACAGATTAAGGAGAGATAAGATGCTGTTACCCAAAAGGGTGCAGAGGCTGGCCCTTACACAAAGGCCTAATTCAGGAAGTATAGCTGGAAAAATGAATAAACAAAAGAAGACACTGAAGTTAAAGGAATATTATGGATTCGGAGATATCATAGAAACAAAACCAGAAAAACAAGATCATAATATCTACAAGCAAATCCTTAAGGGGAAAAAATGGTCACAAGGCCAGTTAGAATTCCTAAAAAAAAAAAAAAGCTTTTTTTTTTTTTTTAAATTCTGTGCATGCTGGTATACAGCTATAATCTCAGTTACTGGTGTAGCTGAAGCTGACAGATCTTTTGAGCTTTAGCTTCAGTGAGCTATGTTGATTAGTATCTGCACTAAGTTTGGTATCAAAATTGTGAGCCTCCAGAAGTGGGGAAGGTGGGATCACCAGGTTGTATACAGAGAGGAAAATTAACCTAGATCAGAAATAAAGGTCAGAGCTCCTGTTGTGATAGGTACTGTAATTGGGTCAATGACCAGTCCCTGCACTTCCAAGACAAGATGGTGAGACTAAGTCTTTAAAAAGAATTTTTTAAATAAAAAACATTTTAATAATTAAAATGATATTTTAAGTGGAATGAGAATGCTAGAAAAAATGGAAAAAATGATAAGAGATTTAGAGGAGAATAAAGAGCCTTAGTAAAGGAGGTGTAGAACTTTATGTAATAGAATTCACAAAAAAATAAATAATAAGCAGAAATCATAGAAGTATTTAAATAAGACAGAGAGAACTAGAAGTAGATTTGTTATATTTTAATTATCTTAAGAAAAGAAAGAAAAGGGAGGGGGGAACAAAATGCTCTGAATAAGAAATCAACATTCATTTTTGAAAGATTTTGTGTTCCAAATTTTTCTTCCTCCTTTCTTTTGCCTATCCCCTTCTCAAAAAAGCAAGCAATCTGATATAGGTTAAATATCTGCAATCCTTTTAAACATATTTGTCATGTTGTATAAGAAAAATCAGAACAAATTAGGGGGAAAATCATGAGAAAGGAAAAAGCAAACAAGCAAAAACAAGTGAAATTACTATGCTTTGATCCACATTCAGGCTCTGTAGTTATCTCTATAGATGCAATTAGCATTTTTCATCCCAAATCTACTGGCATTTCCTTGAATCACTACATTATTTAGAAGAATCAAATCCATGACAGTTGATCACCACACAATCTTCTTGTTATTGTGTACAGTGATCTCCTGGTTCTGCTCACTTCACTTAGCATCAGTTCATATAAGTCTTTCTGGGCTTTTCTGAAATCAGTCTGCTCATCATTTCTTATAAAACAATAATATTCCATATCATTCATACACTATAACTTATTCAGCCATTCTCCAATTGATGGGCATCCTCTCAGTTTCCAGTTTCTTGCCTCTACAAAAAGGGCTGCCACAAACATTTTTGTACATATGGGTTCCTTTCCCCTCTTTTATTATCCCCTTGGGATACAGACCCAGTAGTGAGACAGCTAGATCAAAGTTTTATAGCCCTTTGGGATTTAACCTACTCTTTCACTTAATCAAGATATTCAAGAAGATTCTACAAACAGTTAGGAAGGTAAAGGGAGTGGGCATCACAGGATCCATGCTCTTATCTAAACCAGATAAAATAAGATAAAACATATACTAATATACATAAACAATTTAGTGTGGAAATTCATTCAACTTAATAGGTAAACAATAGGAAACTGGGATTTAAGTGAGGAAGGGCTGTGCAAAGTCACCAACATCATTTTTTCCTCTGGAATCATCAGGACAACTGGAGAGGACCCTCAATTCATTTGCAATTCATTTGCATGCCATGGCATCACCTCCCTGATGTCATGGTCCTCTTTGACAATGAAGGAGAAATAACAACCTCTATGAGTAGCCAGTTGGGAAACACAGCTCTCTTTTTTTCTCTTCTTTTTTTTTTTCCCCTTCCCTTCCCTCTGTCCACATAGGGTATCATACACTTTCCTGCCTATGTTCTGCCCTAAGGAATACAAATTTTAATCTCTGAAACTTTGCAAAGTATCAAGGTTTATGGGACTCAATTTCCTTCTTAAAGACCATGCCTTTGAATAAATTATGGTATATGATGTTATGGAATATTATTGTTCTATAAGAAACGATCAGGAGACACTTACATGAACTGATGCTGAGTGAAATGAGCAGAACCAGGAGATCATTATACACGGCAACAAGAAGACTATACAATGATCAATTCTGCTGGATGTGGGTCTTACCAACAATGAGATGACTGATTCCAGTTCCAATGATCTTGTGATGAAGAGAGTCATCTACACACAGAGAGAGGACTGTGGGAGCAGAGAGTGGGTCACAATATAGCATTCTCTTTTTGTTGCTGTTTGCTTGCATTTTGTTTTCTTACTCATTTTCTTTCCTTTTTGGTCTGATTTTTTCTTGTGCAACAAGAGAATTTGTATAAATATGTTTACACATATTGGATTCAACACATTTTAACATGTATAACATATATTGAATTGTTTACCATCTAGGGGAGGGGATAGGAGGAAGGAAGGGAAAATCTAAAACACAAGGCTATGAAAGGATTAATGATGAAAAATTATCCATGTATATGTTTTGAAAATAAAAAGCTTAAAAAGAAGAAATTAAAAAGCACATGGTGGTTCAGTGGATAGAGCATTGGACTTTGAATCATGAAAACTCAGATTCAAAATTGTTCTCAGATAATACTTTCTCTGTGATCCTGTGAAAGATACTTAATTTCTCTTTGCCTCAATTTCCTTAACTATAAAAATATGGATGATAATAATAATGATACCAAACTCACAACATTATTGGGAAGATTAATTAGAAAAATATTAATTGGCTGGGGTAGGCCAATATAATTAAAATGATAATACTACTTAATTAATTTACTATAACCATATTAAACTGTTTCAAATAACTAATAATTAAACAATATAACTTGAACATTTGCAAGATTCTACTTCATATACTTGAGATTTGCAAACATGGAAAGAAAGGAAAATGACTATTGTTGAAGGAGCTACAGGAAACCACGTACATCAATGCACTATGAGCTATGAATTGATCCAGTCATTCTAGAAAACAATTTGGAAATATTTCCCCAAAATCACTTAATTTTTGACCCAATATAGTTGACCCAAAGATACCACTATTACGTCTATACCCCCAAAGGATCCAAGAACAAAGAAAAGGACCTACATGTACAAAAATATTTATAGCAGCTCTTTTTGTATTGTTAAAGAACTGGAAATAAGGGAAATAGCTATTGATTGGGTGAGTAGCTGAACAAATTGTGGTATATGAATGTAACATAATATTGTGTTATTAAAAAATAAAAGAAGGAATGACTTCTGGGGGAAATACTTGTATAAACAAATGTATGCAAAAGCAGGCAGAGCTAGAAAACAAACTTCTATAAAAACAATACTGTAAAGAAAAGCAAGACCAGAATTCTGATAAATGTAATGACTAACCATGATTCCAGAGGATGCAGAGAATGTTACCTACCTCCTGAGAGAGCTTACAAGAGTCAACTGCTTAAGTTATCAGACTGTGCATACCCTTTGATCCAACAGTGTTACGATTGGGCTTAAAGAGATCGTAAAGAAGGGAAAGGGACTTGTATGTGCAAGAATGTTTGTGGCAGCCCTCTTTGTGGTGGCCAGAAACTGGAAACTGAGTGGATGCCCATCAGCTGGAGAATGGCTGAATAAACTGTGGTATATGAATGTTATGGAATATTATTCTGTAAGAAATGACCAGCAGGATGATTTCAGAAAGGCCTGGAGAGACTGACATGAACTGATGCTGAGTGAAATGAGCAGAACCAGAAGATTATTAACTTCAACAACAATGCTATATGATGATCAATTCTGATGGATATGACTCTCTCCAACAATGAGATGAACCAAATCAGTTCCAATAGAGCAGTAATGAATTGAACCAGCTACACCCAGCAAAAGAACTCTGGGAAATGAGCATGAACCGCTAGATAGAATTCCCAATCCCTCTATTTTTATCCACCTGCATTTTTGATTTCCTTCACAGGTTAATTCTACACTATATCAAAGTCCGATTCTTTTTATACAGGAAAATAATTGTATAGGCATGTATATATATATATATATATATTATATTTAACTTACACTTTAACATATTTCACATAGATTGATCAACCTGCCATCTGGGGGAGAGGGTGGGGGAAAGGAGGGGAAAAAATGGAACAAAAGGTTTTGCAACTGTCAATGCCAAAAAATTACCCTATGCATATATCTTGTAAATAAAAAGCTATAATTTAAAAAAAAAAGAGTAACTGCTTTCCCTTTATACTGTTCAAATAACTCATTAATATTGGAGAATAAAATTCAGAAGTCTGTTCTTCCATATTGTGGATAATTTCCTAACTATTGTTTCTTCTTTGAGGTCTTATATGTGATTATTTTATCTTCAAGAGACCAGTACTATCCAATAACTCTATTTCTTCCTAGAAGAGAAGCCTCTAAGAGCTTCTCTCCAAAAAAGCTCCAAGAATACTTCCCCCTCTCCTCCCTCCAAAAAAGGGCTGGGTTACAGAACCTTTTAGGAAGTTGGTATTGTCCAGGAAGTCTATGGATCTAGGGGGAAGGAAATAAGTATTTATATGGAACCTACAATATGCCAGGTGTTGTGTTAAGTGCTTTACAAATATTATTCCATTTGACCCAACACAATTCCTGTTAGTTTTGGCTCTCAACAATCCAAGCCAGCAAATGCATGCTCTAGAGATGATATTTAAGGAAGTAATCTTATCATTAGTAATATGGTCCAATAGATCCTAATGGTCATGGCATCTCAATGGGCAGATTCCCAAATCCCAGTTCTTCAAAGGAGAATATCTATATCATTTATGAGAAGATATAATAAAAGTTTCAGACCAAGGCCCTGTGAACTCACCATGGAATTCCCCCAATCAACATTCTTCATTGGGATTTTTGTCTCCAATTTCCAACACTGTTCTTGCATATAGTAAGGACTTATGTAGATAACCCACAAATCTATATGGAGAAGAAAGGATGGTGTTGATCTGGAACTCTGATTAATTGTATTCCTTCAATCCACTTGATGAACTAACTAACAGAATATTAGAAGAAAGCAAGAAAGAGAATTGCCCTTTCAGACTTTGAGTGATTATATTCATTATTTTTAAAGGATTTGTAAGTTTGAGTGGCTTACATTTTGAGTGATATTCACAGATTATAAAAGGCTTTAAAATTGAGAGTGACTCATTTGTACCTTGTTAATGCTTCATTTCTTTCAGGTTTGGATTTTTTAAAAAAAAATATATCAAGGAAAAAAGAGGATCATAAGATAGGTCTAATGCTCAAAATATATTAGAGGAAAATGATGGTTGAAGGGAAGAAAGAATTAGATAACTTTTATTTGGTTTCTGTTCTCTCTGGACCATGGCATACAGTGATGGGAGTAGGTGAGTATGTGAGTATAGGGTATGTCTGGAATGGGTAAGCCTATACAGACGAGGAACGTGATTAGAATAAGAAGGATAAAACACAGGCTATAAGAAATTGATACCTAAGGTAAGAGGCAGTTAGATGGCACAGTGAATAGAGTGTCAGGTCTGGAATCAGGAAGACTCATCTTCCTTAATTCAAATCTAGTTTTAGACACTAGCTGCATGATCCTGGACAAGTCATTTAACCCTGTGTGCCTCAGTTTCCTCATCTATAAAATGAGCTGATGAAGGAAATGTCAAACTATTCTAGTATCTTTACCAAGAAGACCTCAAATGGAACCATAAAGAATGAGATATGACTGAAATAGCTAAACAACAACCAAAGGTAAGAGGGAGAAAGTAAAAGAGTACATAATTCAGATTTCATGATCCAGATTAACTAATGCATTGTTAGTAGAGCTGTGAACTAAACCATTAATTCTGGAAAGTCATTCAGAAGTATGCCCCCGGAGTTAATAAACTATAAATGGGCTTTGACCCAGCAATATGATCACTTGGTCCATTCCTCAAAAAGATCAAAGAAGAAAACAGCCTATGTGTGTAAAATATTTATAGAAATTTATAGAAAATATTTATAGAAAAATAGAGAAATGGAAACTAAGGAACATTCATCAATTGGGGAATAATTGAATAAATTATGGTATATAAATGTAATAGAATTGTTCTGTAAGAAATAAGGGAACTATTTCAGGGAAAATTTGAATAAATTGAATAGAGTGAAGTGAGAAGAACAAAGAAAATAATTTATAAAAACACATTGTAAAGAAAAACAACTTTGAAAGACTGAAGAATTCTGATCAAAACAAGGGAGCTTGCTATTCACCTTGTAAGAGAGAGGTGATAGACTGAGGATATAGATTGTGACATTTTTTAGACTTAAATATTATTGTTCTGTAAGAAACAACCAGCAGGATGATTTCAGAGAGGCCTGGAGTTCACTTATGTGAAGTAGTGTTAATAAAGTGAGTAAAACCAGGATATCATTGTACATAGCAACAACAAGATTATGCAATGATCAATTTTGATGGATTTTGCTCTTTTCAATAATGAGGTGATTCAGGCCAATTCCAATAGACTTGTGATGGAGAGAGCCATCTGCATCCAGAGAAAGGACTATGGGGACTGAATGTGGATCACAACATAGTATTTTCACCTTTTTTGTTATTGTTGTTTTCTTGCTTGTTTTTTTATTTCACATTTTTTCCCTTTTGATCTGATTTTTCTTATGCAGTATGATGATTGTGGAAATATGTTCAGAAAATTGCAATGTTTAGCTTATGTTGGATTGCTGGCTATCTAGGAGAGGTGGCAAAGGGAGAGATAAAAATTTTGAACACAAGATTTTACAGGGATGAATATTGAAAACTATTTTTGCATGTATTTTGAAAAATAAAAAACTATTATTATTTTAAAAAAAGAACAGTTCATGCCAAACTAACTTTATTTTCTTTCTTGATAGAATTGCTATACTGGTAAATTAGAAAATCTACCTAGATTTCAGCAGAGAAGTTCACAAAATCTGTCATGGTACATTTGTAGATAGATAAGGGAGATGCAGGTTAGGAGATGGTATAATTAGGTTGATTGAGAAGTGGTTGAATGGCCAAGCTAAAAGAGGTTTCAAATGCAGTATCTCAGAATTGTACATGTGACTCTGAACTCTACAGATTGGATAATATAGAGGAGGGTGGACATTGGAAAACTCCTCCCTAACTCTTCACCCTATAAGGGAATTCACTTCATTGTTTTCTGCTAGCTGCTTTCCTGGACTTTGTAATCCCCAGAAATTAATCATTCTGCAAGTTGAAAACAAACCTGAAAAACTTATCTCCTCAGATCATCTCCTTCCCTGACCACAGGACTTCATCATGCCCTGAGTCAGGTACCCTTCCTTTTACCCCTTTTCAAATTCTTTTCATGTGTTGTCTTTCCCCAATTAGGATATGAGCTCCTTGAAGACAGTAACTGGTTCATATATTTATATTCTCCAGCTTGGTGCTTAGCACATAATAGGTGCTAAATAAATGTTAATTCTGATTGACTCTGTTTAGCACTTTCACCAATGGCTTCATTAAAAACAGAAATGGCATCCTGGTTAAATTTGCAGATGATGAATTAGGAAGTACAAGTTGGATCCAACCAATAAGTTTTATGATTGAGTTGATATTTTAAAATTTAAAAGTATTTTGACAGGCTCTAATACTGGGCTGTATTTAAGAATATTGCACTCAATAGCAATCATATAAAGTCTTTCTCAGGTTCAAAAAAATTACCTTTTTAGGGTTTGGGGGAGGTGTGGATTTAAGACAGTTCATTTAAATAAAAATTAGAAGCTAGGAGACAGCATACTCAGTACGAGTTTATAATGTTATTGGACAGTGAAAAAAGAAAAACTGATACAATAGGTTGCATTAGGAGATGCAACTGATGGCACAGTGAGTAGAGTGCCAGGCCTGGCGTGAGGATAACCTAAATCCAAATCTTGCTTCAGACACTTATTAGCTGTGTGATCCTGGGCAAGTCACTTAACCCTATTTGCCTCAGTTTCCTCTTCTGTAAAATGAGCTGGAGAAGGAAATGGCAAATCACTCCACTGCTTTTGCCAAGAAAAACTCAAATGGGATCACAACTGAAACTGTAATGCCGGAGAAATTGAGGCAAGATAGAGATTAGAGTTTTTAATATTTTATTTGGATTTCTAAGAGGGAGAGATTTTCTCCAAAGGATCCATTTTGGTCCCAGGGCTGATGTCTCAAAATATTCAGCAGCAGCAGCAGCAGCAGCAGCAGCAGCCAGGAATGTCAGATTCCAATGAAATATATCACTCTGAGCAATCAGGGGAGCAAGAGAGGGGGTAGAGTCCAAGCATTGGTTAAAAAAAAAAAAAAAGGAATTTCCAGAAATGGACCTTCAATCTGGTTCTCATAGGGTGGGGGTAGGACCATAAATTCTTGATAACTTAGGAGGACTTGGGAGCCAGGATGTCTGAACTCCCCTCTATCTTGACATTACACATTTACAGTTTATAATTTTAGAATAGCCAGCCATAAATTATATCAATCCTAATGGTCAGGAGTAGGGATTGCAACCAGGGGGGTTTCGGCAGAACAATTCAAGGAACTGAGGCAGGACAATTAGGGAAACTGAGGCAAGACAATAAAAGGACATAAAAAAACAAATGAACAACAACTGACTGTCCAGGTTATGGAAGAACCTGGAATACATTTTCAAGGCTTTCTTGATTGGGCTGAGTGAGACACTGCTGGTATAGTCTGGGAAGGGAAATAAGTCCCACTGTGAGTAAAGCTGTAAATCAAGAAAAATTGGCTTTAAAATAAGAAGAGACTGTCTTTAACATACCACCCATAACATGTTCTCCATATTGATTTTCCTACAATCATCAAAGTTCTTCTTGACTATCTAGACTATCTAGATCTCTTCCCTCTGAACAAAAAATTTGTCTTTACCATTCTTTCCTGAAATTGAAAGTGCTAATATATTATAATCTATATATATTTATTGATGACTACTACATGCAAGCATTTGTATGAGGCATTAGAAGAAATAAAAAGCAATATAAGACATGGTTCTTTCTCTACAGGCTACTTTTATTTTTGTGCAGTCAATTTAACTGTGTCTAAATCTTTGTGAATCCATGGACCATAGCACACAAAGTGAAGTTCACAGGATTTTCTAGGCAAAGACACTGGAGTAGTTTGCCATTTCCTTCTCCAGTGGATTAAGGGAAACAGAGTTTAATTGATTTGCCTAGGATCATACAGCTAATAGTTGTCTGAAGCTGCATTTGAACTCAGGTCTTCCTGACTCCAGGTACTCTGCCCACTGAACCATTTAGAGGACACTATCATTTGGCAAATAAAATTACCTGGACTTTCCAGGTCTCAATTTCTTCTTTAAATCAAGTTTACATTGAATAGTTAATGAATATTCTTTGGATCTGGCTATTCAGTCAGTTGTGAATTCTCCTAAATCTACCATTTTCTAGCTTAGGTCTTCAATGGCAGAATAAGAAATGTTGTAAAAGAAATCTAGGTAATTTATATTTACAGCATTTCCCTAAAGTTCAAGTATAATAATCCTATCAAAAAAAAAAGGAGATGATTTTTATCTGAAGGGGGTTAGATGACTTCTAAGGTTCCTTCTAGCTTTGACATTTTATGATTCCCAATACCTTGGATAACAAATTTATACATAATCTCATTTTATCCTTCCAAAAGTCTATAAAGTAAAAAGTAAAATATTCTTCTTTTTTTGTAGGTAAGGAAATTGAGCCTCACAAAGTTTAATTGATAAGAATTCATATCTTTTGACTCCAAGTCTAATGTTAATGTTCTTTCCACTGTATCATACATGTAGCCTCCAAATCTGAAGAAAACTCTGCTTTCCCTGTTTGCAAACAGGTATCACATATCCTGCAAATAGGTATCACACACTTTGTTATAGCCCTCCTTAGTGAAGAGGCTTCCCTGAATTCAAGAAATGTCTGGTACTCTAATGGAGACTAATGCTCCCACTGGGGAGGATGAATTCTTATAATTCAAACAATGTAGAGGATCACAGATAGTGGGGAACTCTGGGTGTGGTTCCCAGAGGGAACCTGCTAACAATGTCTGGTTGAGCTGCCAATCCCCGCTAAGATCTCTCAGCCTTCCTGAGATGTCAGGGGGTGGTGACAAGCTATCCTGTGATTGAAGCAGAGTGATATCAGGTGGCAAACTACGTACAATAATAGCAAGTTGTTTATGGGGTCCCATGTGCACAGTATATACTTGATGCATGCCCAGTGTTGTTTTGGTTACATAAGGGTATGAGGGTATAAAAGAAGAAAGAACTGGGAATAAATGGACTCCAATTTTCTACCATCCTTAGGAGTCCCGCCTCATCACTTCTCCACTAGGATGGTATATTTTAATCACCCCAGCACGGGGGCTCTAGAAAGCAGGACACAACAAAGATAAGGCAGATAGGTGATACAATGGATAGAGACTGGATCTAGTCAGGAAGATCTGAATTAAAATTAAGCTCAGATGCTTTATGGCTCTGTGACTCTGGACAAAACACAACTTCTCTTAACGTCAGTATAAATTCTCTTATAATTTAAATGGAATAATATTAGATGGTTACTTATTTCTCACTATCCAACCCTGAAATGGAAAGAATATCCATATCTCAGCTAATTCTACATATCTACAACTTTCCTTACATTTCCAAAATCTACCAACATCAGATTTTTGGCCTTTCTCCATCTACATCTTTATGTATTCTCATAAATTCATACTTTGTCATTTGTCGATACTCTATTAATGCAAACTGGAAGAAGTTCATTCCAAATTAGTAGATGTGGAAAATAATAATCATTAGGTATCCAAGCCTCTTTCATGATAGACCTTTTCAAAAGTTAGCTAAAATGGTCCTTGGAGAATAAACATACAGCCCATCATCAGACCTGTATTAAAATTTTTCTCAAATTTTCAAGACCCTCTAGAATTTGTACTCTATTAGTGAAGAATTCAAAGTCCAAGGGTCATCTCTAGGCCCAAATTAAGTGCCAAAATAGGGCTTAATGAAAACTATGATTCTTTATGTAATAAATTCCTTATACTGATACATCACTGTATAAAAATTCCTTCTCACTGACAATTCCATATGATTTCTCCTAACAACCAGTATACAGGTATCATTATAATACTCATTTTACAGGGAAGAACCTGGAGCCCAGCTAGAAGAACTGCTTTCCCCAGGGTGATACAATTAATAACCCCAAAATGAAGACAAAGACCAATGTTCTACTTATCATATTATGATGCCACTTTATCTAGGCCTACTATTCTATGTCTTTAAGCTACTTAATAATGTGCTGGTTTTCCAGTGAAACAGATAAAGTTACTTTTAATCCTTCTTGAGACTGTAAATTAACTTCCTAAGTATAGAGACAGAGTTTGGTTTCTAGGCAATAATGACAAAATGGTGGTCCAGTCCCCTTAAAGAAATGTCAAATTAAAATTAAAACCTGGGCCACTAATTCAAACAAGAATTTCTGTGACACACATGTTGACTTAGTTCTGAAATTTAACATTATCTTTGCTTTCATTATATTTTAATTTATTTTGTTAAATATTTCCTAATTACATTTTAATCTGATTCAGGTAGTACTGAGGAGTGCTGTGAACGACAGGTGGCATATATGACCCATCTGCCTAAAGGAATTAACCTCACAATATCCACATCAGTGTTGTAGCTTATAAAAAACAGTTCCTTCTGACTGCAGTAAGACTCATGTCACTTGACCTCAGTTAAAAGCAAAATGCAGCTTATAAGAGGAGTCAAAAGTTGCAAATGGTAACAGATTTTTGATAAATAGGGACTTCAAGTCTGCTTTGTTTTTCATGATCAACAGAGAGAAATCCCAATAGGCTCTCAAATAGCCTTTGCACTTTCAGAATGGGCTCATGCATTGATGAGGGACTGTTTTGTTCTCTTTTTGGTTGATGATAACAAGCATCATAGGATATAATGGATAGGACTGATGTAGGGGATAGAAAGTCAGACTTGAAGTAAAAAAGACCTAGCTTCAAGCCTGTCTCTGACACATAATAATGAGAACATAAACAAGTCACTTAACTTTTTAAATCCCCCAAGTAACTCTTTAAGACAGGGATTCTTAACCATCATGGATAGATTTTAGAGGGTCCTTGAACTTGGATGGGAAAAATTATATCATTATTTCAACATAAATGGCTTCAATTATAATCTGATATGTTTTATTTTATAATTTCTAAACATTATCCTGAGAAGGAGTTTATAGGCTTCATGATCGTGTCATTCATGACATAAAAAAGGTTAAGAACCCCAGATATAAACTTCCTGTCTGCAGGGCTGGAGGCAGTTTCCATACCTGAAACTTTTCACATTGATATAATCCCAGGATCAGACCAACTAACAAACAAACAACAAAATCAATCTAATGACTTCGAAGGAGGCAAGTATAAGACAATGGTCAGGTGGGAGAACATTTGTCTCTACGTTGTTAAAGGTACCTCTTTTATCACTTGATATAGTGATGTCATGATTTTCAAAAGTCCTTGGATCTTAGCATTATCGTATTAAAGTTGAAAGAGGTATTCTTCTTTCTTCTTTCTTCTTCTTCTTTCCTTATCAGTAGTATGAACTCCTCACAGAATATTCCCAAGAAGTAGTCATCTACCTTCTGCTTAAAATTCTCTGGTGATGGGAAACTCATTACCTCTGAATATATTCCATTCTCTATTGCTGGACAGCTTTCATTTCTGGGAAGTCTGTAACTTTGATCCACTAGTCTTAGTTTTGTTCTCAGAATCCAAATGGAATAAATCTTATTATTCTACATGACAGATCTTTCAGTGTGTAAAGACACTATGATGAGCCTCTTAAGCCAAAGAGTCACATTATCTAAATGTTACCCTCATGTTTAGTTAGAGTATCTGTCCTCCTCATTGTGATCAGATACTCACAGAACGCACAGTCTTTGAGAAAAAGCTGAGCTGATTATCTGAAAAGAAAAAAAGAAAAGAAAAAAAAGATCAATTAGTGGGGAGTTGCCTTGAATGGCAATTGTTGATGTTTTTATTTTTTTCAAACTTCATTTATTCCTTGACCTTTGTTCCTTCACAAATAAATATTCTTAATAAACAGTCTCAGGTCTCCTCAACAATAGTCCAACTGTACAGGTGATGAGAAACAAAAATCACATGCTCCATTCTTTGCTATTAAACTAATTCTAATTATGTTGGTATAATAAGTTGACACAAGAGAA
This sequence comes from Sminthopsis crassicaudata, assembly GCF_048593235.1. Classification (NCBI taxonomy): domain Eukaryota; kingdom Metazoa; phylum Chordata; class Mammalia; order Dasyuromorphia; family Dasyuridae; genus Sminthopsis; species Sminthopsis crassicaudata. The sequence continues at coordinate 291,654,561 of NC_133618.1, forward strand.
AGAATGGCCACAGAATCATACCATGAAGTTGTGGTTTCTTAGCAACAAACTGGAAACTGTGTTAAGTAGTTCTCATTTTTAAAAAAAGGAAAGAAAAGAAATCTTGGCTTATGTGCATCAACATTTAGCCCTTAGTCATTATAGGATAATGTGATTGTTTTGAACCACTGAATGCATGTGGTAGTTCCATTCACAGATCCTCCCCCTCCAAGATTTAATACAAACCCATTGTTATTTATTTAGAAACCTAAATAACAGGAAGTTAAGAGCACAGGTCTTGGAGAACACTGAGTTTTAAATGACATCTAAGCTCCCTTCCAACTGTGAAAGCTTATTGTTCTACATTACTCAATTTAAAAAAAAATTTTAAAAAATTAAAAAAAAACATTTGAAGGATTATGTGATCATGGGATCATAGATTTAGTCAGAAAGAATCTTGTTGTTCAGTTGTTTTCAGTTATGTCCAACTCTTTGTGACCATACTTGGGATTTTCTTGACAAAAAATACTGGAGGGATTTGCCATTTCCTGCAACTCATTTTACAGATGAGGAAACTGAGGCAAACAGGATTTAGTGATTTGCCCAGAGCCACACAACTAGTAATTGTCTGAAGCCAGTTTTGAATTCAGGTTTTCCTGATTCCAGACCAGTCCTCTATCTGCCTCCTCACTGCCCAGAAAGAACCTTAAAGGCCAGTCTCCTCCTTTTTACAATTGAAGAAATTGAGGTTTATTGAGGTTGTGACTTACCTAAGATTACACACATCACAGATAGCCCAAAATTTGATATTTGAACTCTGGTCATCCAACTGAAAAGCCAAATCTGTTTCCAACATGCTATCCTTCATGGCATGGTGGATTGTGCTTCAGTTTTGGAGCTGAAGAACCTGAGTTCAGTTTTAGTCTTGGTCACTTGAGTGGCAAGGAAATCACTAGACCTTTCAATGCTTCATTTTTCCCATCTGTAAATGATAGTTTTAGGCTAGAATGCCTCTCAGGTCCTTTTTCTATCTCTGAATCACATATTTTACTTTTTAACAGAATGTGTCTGCTTTATCAGTTCATCATATTATACTCCCAGAGGAGGTTCACCACATGGGCAAGGAGAATACAAAACACTGGACACACTGTTATCAGGGTTTATATGCTGAATGTTTTGTATCAGTCTATCTGATTATCTGCCAGAAATATCCTCCCAGTTTCTGCCTGGAGGTTTGAGCCAATAGAAATAAGACATCTTTAAAGGTACCTGATCCTTAAGCTATGGTGTTTTGGATGGCTCTGATATGGGTTATATAAGTAAATGCTCACCCCTCCAAAGAACATCAAATATTCATTATGGTGGCAGCCACTCCTTTGAGGCTAGAATGTGCTCAAAATTGGGTCAGGCATCTATCTCTGTACTATATTTATGATACTTCTCGTTGCTGTAGCCTAGAAGACATGGATATTATGAAAGGCACAAGGACATAATCATCTTCATTATCTTATACATTATTTTGCTATAAATTATGCTATTTTGCCTACTGAAATATGGGAAAGGTTTTATTTGTTCACTTATTATTTCTGATAATTATTGTGGATAGAGAGGAAAAGAAACAGTTGCCATTGATGATCATACGATCAGTCATTGGTGAGTCAGGCAGGAACCAGCAGGCATTAAGGCAAAACTTGATGCAGTATTTTATACTCACTGCACCACAGTTCTGCTGAAATCAACAGCATTATAATATATAGTGTTGCCTGGTTCCTCTGCATTGCCTTATTCATCTCTGTGGAGATTCTAGGGCTCAGAAAATCTTCCATAGAGGGAGGCAGACACATCAGAATTTGTAAGAAATATTGCTAGAAATGAAACTGCCCTAACTTTCTCTAGGGGAGAGAGAGGATAGCTCTTTGGTACGAAGCCAGGGATGACATTTCAATGCCCTTTTTTGGTTTCCTTTGACCTTGCTACTTGTACATCTGGGAGAGAAGAAAGATGAGTATGACTAAGGTTACTAGGAACTATAAAAGTGATCCCTTCTGGATCACTGCATTGTCCTGGCGGAGTATTTGTGTGGCTCAATGCCACTATGAGTTATGCCTTGCAGGATTACCCGACAGATATATTATAGTGAATGACCAAACATGATCCACTTGAGAAGGAAATGGCAAAACACTTCATTATCTTTACCAAGAGAACCCCCCTGCCAAATGTGATCACAGAGTCAGACATGATTGAATGACTGCACAACATAAAAGGTATGGATACACCCATCAGGGTTACCCAGAAGCCATAGCACCATGAGAAGGAGATGGTGGGAGGGGAACGGAGGGGGAAGAAAAACCAGTGTAGATTATGAGAAAATAATTTAAGGATATGCAATAATTTAAGTAAAATAATTAAATGTATAGTAAATTAAACAGTAATTCAAAATTATCCTACTTGACTGAATTTCTTTTCATTCTTTCTTCTGTTCTATTCATTAGAAATATTCCAATAATCTTTTGGGGGTGTAGAACCTCATTCCTAATCTTCCTCACTTCTCAAAATACCTCCTTATTATATATCACTATCTATTTGTCTATACCTACACACAAAAAATGTATATATCAGAATCAGGGAAGAGCTTCACTAATTAAATTCCTATGGGTCGAGCTACAGTGCTGGAAGATAACTTCTTCTCCACTTTCCTTTAAAATCATGAATGTGAGATTGGGGTAAGACAAGATAGAAGCCTCTCTCTAACCCCCTTCCTACATTATAGGTCTACATGACCTATCTGGGGCAGCTAGATGGCACAATGCATAGAATGCCAGATCTAGACTCAGGAAGATTCCTCTTCTTGCATTCAAATTCAACCTCAGAGATTTACTAGCTGTGTGATCATGGGCAAGTCATATAACCCTATTTGACTCGGTTTTCTCATCTGTAAAATGGATCATGAAGAGTTAGATTCAACTGGAAATGACTAATATAGATCAGAGTGCTTCCTGCCACAAAGAAAATCTAGAAGAGGGGAAGCCACAACTATGTAATTCTTTTGTATTAATTTCTTTAATTATTCAAATCTAAATGATTTTTAATAATCTGAATGGCCTGGGAAGTGACACTTAAATAAAATATTTCATGGGATGAGGGTTCAGAAATAGACATAGAAAGAAGATTTAATATTTTAAGTGCTTTGCACAATACTCCATTTCATCCCTTGTATTAAATTGGCATCCAATTAGCAAGGGATTAATTAAAGCTGTTTCAGTACAGCAGAATGAGGTTGTAAGAGGAAAATGAGCAACATAGATACTCATTTGCAGGTTGAAAGCTTTTTAGTGGCCAGTGGAAATGCTGGAGGGAATCTGAGAAATGGGCTCTCATACACATCAGAAAATCACTTATAAAGATCTAGATTGGTGTCACCTGGTCAGCAACTCAAACATTGCACTCAGGTAACTAAACTATCTTATTGAATAAATAGGATAGTAATATTTTGTCTTCAACTAAGGAATTAATAATTTTTGTGTCATGGATGCCCTTTGATGATGGTGAAGCTATAGATGTCTTCTCAGAACAATGTTTTTCATTGCACAATAAAATACATAACCTTGCAAAAGATAGAGTGGATACAGTGCTAGATCTAGAGTCAGGAAGACTCATCTTTGTGAGTTTAAATGTGCCCTCAGACACTTACTAGCTGTATCTTAGGCAAGTCATTTAACTCTGTTTGCCTTGGTTCTTTATCTGTAAGATGAGCTGAACAAGGAAATAGCAAACCACTCCAGTATCTTTGCCAAGAAAACTCCAAACAAAGAGTTGGACACAACTAAAAGTGACTGAACAACAACAAAACATTATATATTTTTTAAAAGGTCACTGATCTTAAGTTAAAACCTTTGCCTTAGGCAATGCCACTATTTATCTAATTCATACACATTCTAGGAGTCTCATAAGAATCTCATAAGAATTATCATAAGAATCTTTTTGAAAACATGGCTGAGCATAGTTTCTGGGTACTAAGAAAGATGACATTGAAAACTTGCCAATGGCACACCTTGGTAGCATGGAAAGTATAAATCCCTACAATGACATTTACTGTCTAGGGGGCAACAACCTCTCTGCTGTTCAATTACTCAGCCATGTCTGATTCTTCATGACCCTTGTATGAAGTTTTCTTGGAAAAAATACAAAGGTGGTTTGTGTTTTCCTTCTCCAGTGGATTGGGCAAATAGAAGTTAAGTGATTTGCAGGGTCACACAGCTAGTGAGTGCTTGACATCAAATTTGAACTCAAGTTTTCCTGACTCTAGGCTCAGTGCTTTATCTAATGGTCACCTACCTGGCTTTAATCTCTCAGCTCCTTATTTTTCTCACCTATGAAATGAATGGGGTGGAGCAGTTTAGGATCCCTTCCAGCTCTAACACTATGGTCCTATAAACTATACATTTTAACTAATTATTATAAGAGCAATATTCTAGCCATCTCCCTCAATGTCAGTGACTAGGGTGCAGTAGACAGAGATGTGACCCTCAGTGGCAATGGACAAAACAAAGTAGGAAGAAATTATGGGTTCTAAATATCATTATGGGACAGGAGAAGACAGAGATATGAATGCTGAGGGGCATTGGGAAAAAATGAAGACCTCAGTGGGTTCCCAGTGGAAAGGGACAATGGTGGACAGGGGAGAAGCTCTCAGCAGTGGTGGTATCCCAGTGGCACAAGAATGGGAGCTAACATGGACAGTAGTGAAAAGCAGGTATACTGCTAACTGCAATGTAGAATTGGTCCCTCCTATATTATTCTCAATACCCAATGATCACTGGATAGCTCTTCCCCAATGAAGGTGTTCTTGTCCTACAGGGAAAGAAACTGTGTAGCAATTCAAGACCAGCAGGTAGTAGGAGACTGTGATAATAAAACAGATACCCAGCAGAGACACAGCTTGGTGAAAAAGATACCTCATACTTCAGTATTGGAGAAATGTATGTTCTGCCATTTGTGTTCCCTAGCCATATATGCTCCTTGCATGAGAACTCTGCCTCCACTGGTGGTACTATGAAAGAATATATTTAATATATAATGTAATAATCATATAATATGTTTAACATATAACTTATGGGAGAATATATTTCTCTGTGTATGGGGAAAAAGTGCCACTTATCTTGCTGTGCTTTGTGTTACAATGTCTTTTTAACTATGTTCTCTAGTTATCTAGTAAAGGAAACAGGGTGAACTATGGTATTCATCCAGGAGGGGTTAATCAAATAATATAAGACATATTTCTGAGGATAGCATTCAGGAAGAAATTTTTGTGATGAGAAAGGGCTGAGTGACATATAAGTAAAAAGTAAAAACAGGATAACTTGAGGAGGAAGAATACACTTAACTACTAAGGAGGTTAGGAAAGATTTCTCTTAAAATATGGCATTTGCAAACCCTTGAAAAAGGCTAGGGATTCCAAGAGGTCTAGCATTAAAGAGGGAGTGTAACTTTATAACCAAGTTTCTTTTTTCTAAAAATAGTATTTATTTTTGATTCTGAATTTTTTTTATTTTTATTTTATTTTATAATTATAACTTTTTTTTTGACAGTACATATGCATGGGTAATTTTTTATAACATTATCCCTTGCACTTACTTCTGTTCAGATTTTTTCCCTTCCTCTCCCAACCCCCTCCCCCAGATGGCAGGCAGTCTTATACATGTTAAATATATTACAATATATTCTAGATACAATATATGTGTGTAGAACCAAATTTCTTGTTGCACAGGAAGAATTGGATTCAGAAGGTAAAAATACCAGTTTACACTCATTTCCCAGTGTTCCTTTTCTGGATGTAGCTGATTCTGTCCATCATTAATCAATTGGAATTGGATTAGCTCTTCTCTATGTTGAAGATATCCACTTCCATCAGCATACATCCTCGTACAGTATCATTGTTGAAGTGTATAATGATCTTTTGGTTCTGCTCGTTTCACTTAGCATCAGTTGATGTAAGTCTCTCCAAGCCTCTCTGTATTTCTCCTGTTGGTCATTTCTTACAGAACAATAATATTCCATAACATTCATATACCATAATTTACCCAACCATTCTCCAATTGATGGACATCCATTCATCTTCCAGCTTCTAGCCACTATGAAAAGGGCTGTCACAAACATTTTGGCACATACAGGTCCCTTTCCCTTCTTTAGTATTTCCTTGGGATATAAGACCAGTAGTAGTATGGCTGGGTCAAAGGGTATGCACATTTTGATAACTTTTTGGGCATAATTCCAGATTGCTCTCCAGAATGGTTGGATTCTTTCACAACTCCACCAACAATGCATGTGTCCCAGTTTTCCCACATCTGATTCTGAATTTAACAAATACCAAATAAAATGAAGATTTCTATACAAAGTAGAACAAGAATCCAGAAGAGGATTGATACAATTTATGTTTCAATTTTTACACGTTTTTCAGTCATGTCCAACTTTCTACAATCCAATTTGGGGTTTTCTTGGCAAAAATACTGGAGTAGTTTGCTGATTTCTTCTTCAGCTCATGTTCAGATGAGGAATCTCAGGCAGTGTTAAGTGATTTGCCCAGAATCATAAAACTAGTGTCTAAAATTTGAATTTATAAAGATGAGTCTTTTTAATTCCAAGCCCAATATTCTATATATTGTACCATACATTTCAGTTATCCACTGGCAATTAAAAAACAATCACTAACATTTCCTATTAACCAATACTTTTATACCAGAGTTGTGAATCTTCAGCATGTGATAGATTAGTTTCATTTCTTCTCTTGCTAGTAGAAATAGCACTTTGGGAAATATTCTTGAAAAATAGGAGAAAGAAAAAATAAGGGGAGGGAATGAAAATTTCACAGATGAGTAAAAGCAGGTTCATAGAAGCAATTTTTGGGGTGTAATTTTTTTTAGTAGAACCTATGATTTCACCCATATGGGGAGCATCCAGCAGAAAAACTTCCTCCACCACTGAAGATTGTATTTTCTATGCAACGTAGTGGTCATTTGTTAAATGATTTGCCCTAGAGTCAAATAACCAAAATGTGTCTGAGTTAGGACTTGACCTTCAGACTTTCTGTCTCTGTATACTCTGTATAGACTGCCTCTCAGGAGCAAGATTGAAAATCTTGAAGATGACTGAAAATGTTGGGTAGTTTACTGTTAACAACTATCCTTTGGAATAGGGTGCAATATAATGTAGCCAGCTTTGGGTGGAGTGGCCTATATCAGAAAATACTGTGTTTTCTTCGGGGTAACATTTTAACATTGCTAAATATCAGTAACTACATTTTTCTAGTTTGAACACAGCAAGGTAGACAGCCATATAGAGTAAGAGTGGGGGGAATATGAAGTGCATTCTACTATTACATTTTTGTGATCTCTTCTTATAAAATCTTTCTCTTGTTCTTGACTGGGAAAGTCTTAAGCATCTAGTATGTTTTGCTTCCTCAGAAGGATCCTGGTCCCTCCCGACAGCACTCAAACATAAGACAACTAAACATTAAACATAGGCAAGTTGTGCCGCAAAACATGGAAGGATTTTGTATTTGAGCCCATAAACACCCAAGCAAACTCTTTCACATTCTCCATGTATAAAGAACTCAAAGTAGAACCTTCTGACCTTAGAAACTATACAATTCCCATGTCTCAGAGTAACAGGGAAGAATTCTCTCCACCATATCCTGGTAATAGAATTCATTTGTTCCCAGTTCTCTGCAATAATCTCTTCTCTTTAGCAATCTTGTTATCCTGGTGCCAGTTAAATGTTCCTGTCATCCACTGCTTGCTTTTGAGAATTAATCCCTTGGAACAGGCTTTTCTCTCTAGGTCTGTGTGCACTAGACATGTCTATAACTAGATTCTTTTCTTCAGGTACAGTACAGATCTTTTTCCAAAGCCATGTGCAACTTGACATTTAACTCATTTGGCTGTATGAATTTGTTTTCTCTCTGTGTCCTTCACACCTGGAATGCTCTCCCTCTTCATCTCTACCTCCTGGTTTCCCTGGTTGTCATAACTAAAACCCTATCTTCTATAGGAAGACTCTTACATTCCCTTTTAATTCTAATACTTTGCCTTTGTTAATGATTTTCTATTTATCCTGTATATTGTTTGTATACATTTATTTGCCCACTGTCTTTCCACATTAGATTGAGTGCTTCTTGAAGGCAGGGCCTGTTTTTTGCCTTTCTTTGTATCCCCAAGACATAGCACAATGACTGGCACGTAGTAGGCAATTAATAAATATCTAATGACTGATAGCATAGGGAAAGAAGGTCTTGAGAAAGCTGCTCACTCAACTCTTCTTGGTGTATTCCTATGATATTACCTTGAAAAATATAAGTGCTTTGTATGCCACAAGATTTGGTTCTCTTTAGTAAGTAGGATTTATTTTTTTTAAGTCACACTATAGAGTAGAACTAAGAGAATGTTACACACAGAAACAAGATTATGTAATGAACAACTGTGATGGACTTGGTTCTTTTCAACAGTGAAGTAATTCAAGCAATTCCAATAGATTTGTGACGGAAAGAGCTATCAGCATCTAGACTGGGAACTATGGAGATTGAATGTGGATCAAAGCATAGCATTTGCACCTTTTTTGTTGTTTGCTTGCGGTTTTTTTTTTTCTTTCACCTTTTGTTCTTATTTTTCTTGTGCAGCATGATGAATATGGATATATGTTTGGAAGAACGGGACTGGTATACAAGATTGCTTGTTGTCTATGAGGGGGAAGGAGAAAAATTTGGAACACAAAGTTTTGCAAAAGTGAATGTTAAAAAATATCTTTACATATATTTTGGAAAAGTAGAAAGCTAATAAAAAATAAAGCCACACTGAAAACCTCTACTAAATAGTAACATAATTCCTCAAATATAATATTGCCCATAAGTACTTAAATGCCCATATTTTTGGAGCACCACAAGGTCTATTTGATATCCATTGTCCAACTTTAACCTAATTTAATTTTTTTATAAGAAGGAAAGTTCTGGATAGGCAATCTTTTCAGTAGGTCCTTGAAAATGCCCCAAAAGACAAGGCACTGGAGATTTCCTCAAGAATCCCTGAAATAAGATAGGGAATCCATATGTAAGGCTATGTTTGCCCCTGAACGAGGGCAAACATACTAATTATTTTATTAAAACTTTTATTTTTCAAAATACATGCAAGGACAATTCTTCAACATTAGCCCTTGCAAAACCCTGCGTTCCAATTTTCCTCCCCTTCCCTCATGCCCTCTCCTAGGTGGCAAGTAGTCCAATATATGTTAAACATAGTAGAAATATATGTTAAATCCGATATATGTATACATATTTCTACATTATCATGCCGCACAAGAAAAAAAGAGAAGCAAAATAAAATGCAAGCGAACAACAAAAAGATTGAAAATGCTATGTTGTGAATCACACTCAGTTCCCACAGCCCCCTCTCTGGGTGTAGAAGGCTATCTTCATCAGTGAACAATTGGAATTGGTTTGAATCATTGTTGAAGAGAACCATGTCTATCAGAATTGATCATTGTATAATCTTGTTGTTGCTGAAACACACTAATTTTGAAAAGCAAACAAGTCAAAAAAAGAAAAACAACACTTGAGGTTGATTAGTAAAGATTTCTAGGCCACTGGACATACCTTATTCTTAGACTTTCAATCCATAAAAAAAAAAATCTCACATCAGTAACTTTGGGCTCATGTCATTATGAAGCAAATATATTCAACAGTTAGTCTCCAGGTCAAGCAAGCACTTGGGCCATGATTGATTCAGAGTAAATATAAAGAGCAATTCTTTCTGTTTTGACCAGTAACTCTGAATCTTTCCCTCCTAGATTTTTTTTGGGTCTTGTAAAAGAGGCTATTCTCTGCTTCATTTTTTACCTGGCCTTAATCACTGATTCTACCTCATTCACATTGAGACCTATTAAAGACCTTAAATTAAAAAGGTCAAAGTCTCCCACTGCATCCAAGGCCATCTCCAGTGTTCTAATCTATGTCTAGCCCCTGGATCCAGATGGCTCTGGAGGAGCAAATAAGATTAGCCCTCCCTCACTTAAATCCAATTCACTTGCATCTCGTGGTATCAACTCCATGAAGTCCTGGTCCTCTTTAAGAACGAAAGACAAACAACACGCAGAGTTTGGAATCAAATTTAGGTCACGTGACTTTCAAGTTCAATGTTCTTTCTACTAACCTAAGTTCCTTCCAATTTATATGTTTTGAATGAAAGTATATTTGGGAAAACCCTTTGTCCATCTAAAGCTACACAATATACGTGAAACAAAGCAAATGATTCCATAGAGTTACTCTTTGTTGTGAGATACATTATGTATTGAAAGAAAATGATACTAGAGAGTTCAGCAGAGTAGAACAAGTAGAAACTTTATAATCATTGAATAAGGGTACAAAATTTATTAATTTTGATCATATAATCAATGTCTTTTGCAGTACTTATAAGTCATACATAATTGTTATATTTGCAATTTTGCATATAAATTGCTTATTTTGTTGTGCTATTGCTATGCCATTAATGAAAATAAATTATATTATATGATGTTGTGGAAATAAGTTAGAGAACTCTAGTCCTAATCCTATCTCTGATGCTCTCTATGTGATCCTTTTTTGAGGCCATATTTTTGTCATTTGTAAAATGAAGAGGTTGGACTAGATGATGACTTCTTGTCTTTTTTGTGTGTCACAGAATTTCCTGGCAGTATGGTGAAGTCTACAAGCCCCTTTCAAATTATAGTTTTTAAATGCACAAAATAAAATACATAGGAATACAAAGGAATTAAGTATATTAAAATAGTTAATAGAAATTTTTTTTAATTTTTCTTAGTACTATTTTGTTTTTCCAAATACATGTAAATATAGCTTTCAACATTCAATTTTTCCAAACTCCTCATTTTTTCTCCCTCTTTCCCTTCCACAAGATTTGGTGTCTGATACAGGCTAAATATGTGCAATCCTTTTAAATATATTAAAATATTTTTAAAATCTAAAAAGTTCATAGATTCCTGGTTAAGAACCCTAGTCTACCAAAAAGTTATCAAACTGTGCATACCCTTTGATCCAGCTTTGCTGCTATTGGGCTTATATCCCAAAGAAATACTAAAGAGGGGAAAGGGACCTGTATGTGCCAAAATGTTTGTGGCAGCTCTTTTCGTAGTGGCTAGAAACTGGAAGATGAATGGATGTCCATCAATTGGAGAATGGTTGGGTAAATTATGGTACATGAAGGTTATGGAATATTATTGCTCTGTAAGAAATGACCAGCAGGATGAATTCAGAAAGGTTTGGAAAGACATCAACTGATGCTGAGTGAAATGAATAGAACCAGAAGATCGCTGTATACTTCAATGCTGTATGAAGATGTATTCTGATGGAAGTAGATATCTTCAACATAAAGAAGATCCAACTCACTTCCAGTTGATCAATGATGGACAGAAACAACTACACCCGGAGAAGGAACACTGGGAAGTGAATGTAAATTGTTAGCACTACTGTCTATCTACTCAGGTTATTTATACCTTCGGAATCTAATATTTAACATGCAACAAGAAAATTGGATTTACACACATATATTGTATCTAGGTTATACTGTAACACATCTAAAATGTATGGGATGCCCATCATCTAGGGGAAGGAGTAGAGGGAGGGAGGGGATAATTTGGAAAAATGAATACAAGGGATAATGTTATAAAAAAATTACTCATGCATATATACTGTGAAAAAAATTATAATTATAAAATAAAAAGAAGAACCCTAGGCTACATAATCTTTCAAGTTCATTCTAGCTATGAATCTTATGATCACATGAAATGCTTTGGAAATGGAATTTTCATAGTACAAAGCAGTAGTCATTAAAATGATCTGGTACTGGATAAGAAACGGTGAGGGTGATCAATGGAACAGATTGTGAAATTACAGAAGCAAATAAGTACAGTGACTTATCTAACCATTCCAGCTATTAAGGTACAAACTTATTATTTGACAAAATGGGTAGTTTTTATTATGTAAATTATGTATATTAAATGGGTAGTTATTATTATGTAATATTAGATTTTTTCCAAAAATAAAATTAATGTAGCTAAAATTAAAAGAAAACCAGGAAACTGAAGAAAATTTTTTGCAAGTTTCTCTAATAAAGGTGTCATTTTTAAAACATCCTAAAGATAAATTTATAAAGAAAAAAAAATAGGAGTCCCCTATTGACCCCAGTTGGTTAAGGGATCAAAGAATATGAATAGGAAGGAAATCAAAGCTATTAAGTCACATGAAAAAATGCTCTTAATCATTAATAATCAGTGAAATACAAATGAAAACTCTGAGATATTACCTCATATTCATCAGACTAACAGAAAAGAAAAATAACAAATTCTGGAAGGCATATGGGAAAATAAGTATATCAATGCACTGTTGCTATAGCTGTAAATTAATCCAATCATTCTAAAGACCAATTGCTCAAAGAGCTCAAAGATTTAAAACTATGCTTGCCCATTGACTCAACAATACTACTTGGTCTATAACCCCAAGGAGATCAAAGAAAAAGAACCAATATGTACAAAAATATTTATAGCAGCTCTTTTTGTGGTAACAAAGATTTAGAAACTGAAAGAATGACCATGAATTGGGAAATGGCTGAACAAGTGATTGTACAGGAACAAGTAATGAAATATTATTGCACTACAAGAAATGGTAAAGGGAATAATTTCAGAAAAACCTGGGAGGATCTGAATGAACTGACAGAAAGTGAAATAGGCAGAATCGAAACAATCTATACTCTGATCAGTACAATAATCCACCAGAACTCCAAAGAACTCATGATAAAAAATGCTATCCACTCCAGATAAAGAACTAATAGACTCAATACAGACTGAAGCATATTTTCTTTTATGTCTTTATCTTTCTCTCCTGCCCTCAACATGGCTAATGCAGAAATTTGTTGTTTGTTTTTTTTAACTACATATGTATAATGAATATTCAAATTTCTTTTTCATTGGGTGGAGAAGGGGATGAAGGGAGGGAGTGAATGTGGAACTAATTTTTTTTTATTAAATTTTAAAAATTTAAAAAAGAAATGGATTTTTCCTGTGAGCAAACCTCTCTTTTCCATAAGCCCCAAAGAAAAACAAAATAAAGCCCTCCCAAAAAAATAACTTGATAGTGCATACCCTTTGATCCAGCAATATTATTACTGGGCTTATATCCTAAAGAGATATTAGAGAGAAAGGGACCTGTATGTGCAAAAATGTTTGTGGCAGCCCTCTTTGTAATAATGGCCAGAAACTGGAAACTGAGTGGATGGCCATCAATTGGCAAATGGCTGAATAAACTGTGGTATATGAATGTAATGGAATATTATCGTTCTGTAAGAAATGACCAACAGGATGATTTCAGAAAGGCCTGGAGAGACTTACATGAACTGATGCTAAGTGAAATGAGCAGAACCAGGAGATCATTGTATACTTCAACAAGACTATATGATGATCAATTCTGATGGGCGTGGGCCTCTTCAACAATGAGATGAACCAAATCAGTTCCAATAGAGCAGTAATGAATTGAACCAGCTACATACAGAGAAAAATCTCTAGGAAACGAGTGTGAACCACTACATAGAATTCCCAATCCCTCTATTTTTGTCCACCTGCATTTTTTATTTCTTTCACAAGTTAATTGTACACTATTTCAAAGTCCGATTCTTTTTGTACAGCAAAATAACCGTATGGACATGTATACATATATTGTATTTAACTTATACTTTAACATATTTAACTTGTATTGGTCAACCTGCCATCTGGGGGAAGGGGTGAGGGGAAGGAAGGGAAAAATTAGGACAAAAGGTTTTGCAAATGTCATTACTGAAAAATTACCCATGCATATATCTTGTAAATAAAAAGCTATGAATAAAAAACAAAAAATAACTTGAAAGATTCCTTGGATGTTGATTCTTATGATCCTGAATGTCATTCATTTCATATAATACCTCTCAGTGCCTCTTTCCACTGCTAGTTCCTGTTTGAAAGCTCTAAGAAAGTTTACCCTAACTACCATAATCCTTAGATACTGAACTAAGAAAAGTGAGAAAGGGATGGAAATAAATTAATATATGTCTCAGAGGCTCTAGGAAGTCACATCTGGAGTTGTCAGAACAGCTGTTTTACCTCAAGGTTTTGTCGTCATGGTAACAGGTTAACCAGTTGTAAGAGCCAAGTTGTCCAGTTCACTTTCTTCTTTTAGTTGAAATATGGCAAAAATCTTTTTTTTCTTGATGAATCTGACTGACAAAAGTGGGAGATTCAGTCAGACTTGCTTCACTCAGCATTTGGTATCTCCCCTACAAGAATCACTTTTTTACTTTTTTTAAATAAGTGAAAGATCTTTCTGAGAATCTCTTCTTTATAGATGAAAAAAAAAAAAACAAAAAAAACTGAAGCAGAGAAGGTGATTGCCCCAAGGCCACACAGTTAAGAAGCAGTGAAATTAAGACTAGATCCAGTTTTATTAGTTCTTCTGTCTAAATTCCTTTTCATCTTCCTTTGGCTGGAAGAAAAAATTGAACTGGAAGACATGGATAGGGTATGGAAAGTTCAATTATCGACACTTAAAATAGTGAAGCACTCCTTCCATTCAACTGTGTCGTGTTTCATTTCCCCACTCCTCTAAATTAGAGGGACCCTAAAGAGTGTGCTGCTTGTTGTAACTTCCAGCAAGATTGCCTGCAAGAACAACCCACCGCCTCTTTCCTAAAACTATCACCAGGGCAACTGTCACTACCACCTTTACATTCAAGCCCATAAGCATTTTCTTGCACCCACATCCAGAGCTTCTGGGCTCACACCTATAATCAGCTCTTAGCTTCTACTTCTGGAAGCAACCTTATAGACAGCTAGCTCCCTGCTTCCCCCAGCTCTGTCCCTCTAAAAACTCCCCCTCCCCCTACCTTATTCTGTCTTTTCTCGCCCACCTCTTCCCAGGAGACAAATGCACAATCTGCTCTCTGCATATATCACCACCCCTGGAGGAAAGAATCTGCCCCATTGTTGCTGCAAAAGCAAAAAAGCTACCCATACAGGAGGAAACCACCTTAGTAGGGAAGGGAAGATAGAGAAAGAGGAGAAGAAGAAACAGACAGACATGGGCATGTTCAGGCAGAAAACAAATGCCAAAAACAATAGAAAAAATTTCTAATCAGACTATAAGTATAATTTTATTTTACAGATAGGAAAACTGAGGTCCTATGTAATTTGGGGCAATTGCTTCCTAGTTTCTGGAAATTCTTCCATTATTCTCAATTTCTTCATTTTTAAAATAAAGGGGTTATAAATAAAGATGATAATGATGATAATAGCTAGCATTTATATAGACTTCAAGGTTTACAAATCACCATATATAAATTTTATATATATATGATATACATGTATTTTACTTGATCTTCACTCTAACTCCATGAAGGCTGTCCTATTATTATTATCCTCCTTTTTACAGATGAGAAAACTGAATCAAAGGTCATATGACCTAAGTTTTAAGTTTACACAGCTAACAGTCTGAGGCAGGATTTAAACTCAGATCTTCTTAACTCCATGTCTACCACCTGCCACCTGATTGAAGATAATCTTCAGATTTCAATGTAAGAGTGACAGTGACTGACTAAAGAATACCATCTCAGGGCTGAAAATTTTACAACTGAACATGTCTGTAGATGAATTGAGTTTATATTTAAATAGCTTGTTTAGTTGTTTCAGTCACATCTGACATTTTATGACCCCATTTGAGGGCTTTTTGACAATGATACTGGAGTGGTTTGCCATTTCCTTCTCCAGTTCATTTTACAGATGAGGAAACTGAGGCAAATAAGATTAGTGACTTGTCCAAGGTTAGTGACTCAGTAAGTATCTGAGACTGGATTTGAATTCAGGAAGATAAGTTTTCCTGACTTCAGGTCTAACACTATCCACTGTACTACCTAGTTGCTCTAAAATTTGTGATTAATAATTACATCTTTCCAGCTAGCTAGCTGGAACCTTAGAATTAAGCCAACTCTCTTATTTCATAGATGAAGAAACTAAGTTCTGAGAGAAGGCTCATGATTTACCTGAGATCAGACAGGTAGTGAGTAGCAACACTTCTTCCACTTGCACAATAATGGCTCCCTTAAGGGAATTTAATACAACCAGGTTTAAGGCCAAGGACTGGTCACTTACACTGATTCTCAGTTTTCTCATGTATGCAAAAGATGAAATCATACTACCATCCAGTGGAGAGGAGGGGAGGCAAATAGGAGAATAAAGATCTGGATTCAGATCTGAGCTCAACAAAATCAAGCAATTCATCAATAGGCATTTATGAAGCATCTACCAAGGTTCCTTCTCCCACTTGACTCAATGTAGTATGGTTCCTTTGACTGAGGAGGTCCAATGACCAGGAACTCCTACTTTATAAGGTAACCAGATCCATTACTGTACTTGTCTATAACTAAGGAACTTCCTTCTTTTTTTAATTAAAGTTTTTTATTTGTAAGGATAATTTTTCAACATTGACCCTTGAAATATCTTGTGTTCAATTCCCCCCATTTCCCCAACCCCCTTCCCTAGATGGCAAGTAATCCAATATATGTTAAACGTGGTAAAATATGTTAAATCAATATAGGCATATATATTTATACAATTATCTTGCTTCACAAGAAAGATCTGATCAAAAAGAAAAAAAAATTAAAGAGAAAATAAAATGCAAGCAAATAACAAAAAGAGTGAAAAAGCTATGTTGTTATCCACCCTCAGTTCCCACCGTCCTCTCTCTGGATGTAGATGGCTCTCATCATCACAAGATCATTGGAACTAGTCTGAATCATCTCATTGTTTAAAAGAGCCACACCCATCAGAATTGATCATCATATAATCTTGTTATTGCCATGTACAATGATGTCCTGGTTCTACTCATTTCACTTAGCATCTGTTCAGGTCTCTTTAAAATCATCCTCCTGATCATTTCTTACAGAACAATAATATTCCATAACATTCGTATACTACAATTTATTAAGCCATTCTCCAACTCAGTTTCCAGTTTCTTGCCACTACAAAAAGGGCTGCCACAAACGTTTTTACACATGTGGATCCCTTTCCCTCTTTTATGGATACAAACCCAATAGAGACACTGCTTAATCAAAAGGTACGCACATTTCGAGAGCCCTTTGGGAACAGTTCCAAATTGCTCTCTGGAATGGTTGGATCTTAGGAACTTCCTTCTTACAGTGATTAATGCAAAAAGGAACTCTATCCCTTTTCAGAAATTTTCTTTGCCAGGATCTCTTCTTTCTTCTGATCACTTTATAACCATACTCTCTCTCTACCTGGATCTAATCTCAAACATTGCTAATGTGTGCATAACACTCTTAATAATAAACTCCTCAAAGGAGAGAAGATGTCATGTCTATCTTTTTACCTCCATACCTAGAAGTGGTTTTGGATATTGAATGGATATGTGTGTATTCCCTCTCCCTATGAAGACTACAACTGTGTTTGTGTCAGCTGCACTATGCAAGAATATTGCAATGCATCCATATTTAATTTGAAGTTAATATATTCATTTTTATAATGTACACAGTGATACATCTGTTAAGACTTTTAAAACTGCAAATGCTATCCTTTAGAAAGAATTGCCATTAGTTATTAACAGAGGGAAAAGCTTTATCTCCTTAAAGCAAAGCCTCTATTTCAAAAGAAGATCATGTCTCATGGTCACACTCTTAGTAGAGTTTTAGAGTATTTAGAGTTAAAGAACATTCAGGGATACTACAGCACCTGCTGATGTTTTGTTTTTCTATTTTCCTATGCATTTTGCTGTGTACTACTATCTTATCTTATTATATCTATTATATCCCCAAACTGCTAAGATCTCTCCCTGTTTCCAAAAATTCTAATGCTCATGTTAGCCTTAATGAAAAAGTTTTTTGGTAACAGCTTACTTCCTATAAACAACAGATTTCCACATCCTGAATAGAGATAAGAAATATGATTATTCTGACATCTGCCATCAATCTAGCTAATCATAACTTAGAACTTCCGGGAACTGAAAAGTGAAACATTATCAACATACATCAGAGGAAGGACCTTTTCTGAATTCAAAGAAAAAGCTGGTGAGCCAATCTGGCAGGCTGCAACACCCAGGAGCCATCTGGGAGCTACCATGAGCTAATCCCAAACCACTGGTCTCTGCAATGCCCAAATGGCTGGTGGAAGGCCAACTCAAGACTCAAAGGAAGACAGCGTCATTCCTTTTCCAGCTCTCCCAAGGCCTTCTGAAGCAGTAAATTAGGACATGTACATTTTGGGAGCCATTCCTGGGGAAGTAAGAAACAGGCAATTCTTTATGAAAGTAAAAGGAGGAAAAATTGCAAGGGAACATTGGCTAGATTCTTGTTTTTCTATAAACAGACTCCTCACTGACCCTAACTTTCTAATTCAGTGCTATTTTTGTCTCTGTCCTTCTGGAAGACCTTCATAAGGAATCTGCCAGCATGATGAAGGCCTCTCTCTAGCTTTTAAAATTCTATAGCTACTGGCACAGTCCTTGTTCATCTATCATTCCCTATTCTTGTTCCATGATCACCTTTCCTGACCATATATGTCCTTGACAATTTTTCATTATTTCTTAATAACATAATAATAAACAATATTTATATAGCATTTTAAGTTTTGCGAAGCACTTTAAAGTGTTCTCTCATTTGATTGTCACTCCCCCTCCCTTGAGATAGGGGCTATTATTATCCCCATTTGGCCAAGGAGGAAACTAGGGCTGATAGTTATGTCATTCATGATGAATATATTGTGACTACATAATATATTATCATGATTAATATATATTGCAACCGGCTTTCATCCACCAGGTACTTTCTGCTGTCCTTTGGGTCACTTACATTTGGAATGCCTTTGACATTCTGGTGTTCAGCCCTGTGTCATCCCGGAGAGAATGTCGGTGTTAAAAAGATGGACTTTTGTGGCGGGAAAGTGTTGTGAAATTTCCCGAAGGTGATACAGCCTATCTCCTCTTGTTTGGTACTGGGCCCAGGTCAGTGTTCACCACTGTTTCTCCAAGATTTGTGTTGTGAGTTGCTGGGGTCGTGTCAGTTTCTGCCCGGAGGCAAGGATACTTAGTGCTTTGCCATTTCCTTCTCCAGCTCATTTTGCTAGATGAGGAAACTGAGGCAAACGAGGGTAATTGACTTCCTAGGATCACATAGCTAGTAAGTAGCTGAGGCCGGATTTGAATTCAGGAAGAGGAGACTTCCTGACTCAGGTCCAGCATTCCATCCAGTGTCACTTTTATTCGCTTGCATGAGACACAATAATCCTCACCCACTTCGGTTTCCCAATGTAGATTGTTAGGTTAAACCCTTTGGAGGGTGTCTAGGCCTTTGAGAAGGGTCGGTCCTGTGGAAAGGTCTGATGCAATTAATGTCATCTGCAAACGGAGTCCCTTCTCCGCTCGTCTTCAGCCCCAGCTCCCTTCCAACCTTGGGGAGGACATTTTTGGAGGGGCCCCGCCCCCCACCGAGTTCTCTTCTTTGGACTTTACGGTCCACAACCTCTTCTTTCTCCTCCTCAAGTCCTGTCCCTTAAATTCCCTTCTCAGGAGATGAAAAGAAACAAACAGTTCGCTTCTTAAGGAGGAAAAGAGGAATAGACCAGAGAAAGAACCCATTCCCCATCCCAGAGGCAGGAGAAGGTGAAGGGCAGGCAAGGGTGAGGAGAAGGAATAGGAGAAATGGGCGGAGCCTCGGAGGCGTAGAGTGGGGAAGGAGGGGTCGTGGTAGTGGAGGGGGGGGGGCACCTGTGACGTTGCCCTGGCGGTTGCGTCCGGACGCCACGCGACGTCACGGGAGGGGGCGGGGTTCTGGAAGGGCTGGGCACCTGAACTGCGGGGCTCTGGCTGTTTCCCCCCGCCCCCTCAGACCTACACACGCCCGCCCTCTTTCCTCTCTTCCTTCCCTCTTTCCCTCCTTCCCTCCCTCCCTTCGTCCCTCCCCCTTTCCTTCCCACAGCCCCTCCCCCTTCCATCCTCCTCCCTCCCCTTCTTACACTCAAGGGGAGGGGGGAGTCTGGGGTGGGGAAAAAGGAAAAAAAAGTACGGGCTGGTGTCCCGGCGGCGGGGCTGGGCCCGTGATCCCCTGGGGCTGGTCCGACCCAGGCGGCGGCGGCGGTGGCTCTAAGTCCGGAGGAGGGCAGCGGCGGCGGCGGAGGAGGAGGGAGAGGCGGACCGCCTTACATGCATCCATTGCCGCTCTTCGCCGAGATGGATTTCAGTCAGAACAGCCTGTTCGGCTACATCGAGGACCTACAAGAGCTCACTATCATCGAGAGGCCAGTACGTCGGAGCCTCAAGGTATGGACGCTCGCGCGGACCCCCCGCCCCGGGTACCCCAACGCCGGCATCGCCGCCTCAGCGCCCCATCCCTCCCAGCCCCACGCACCCTCACCCCTTCCCGCGGTCCCTCCTCCGCGCCGTCGCCAGGCTCCCCGCCTCACTTCTCTGTCTCAGGGGTCTCGGAAACCAGGAGGTGGGGAGCAAGTGGGAGGCGCTGAGCCCGCCCCGTCCCATCAGTGCGCTCTCTCGGGTGCCCACCCTTCGTCTCCGAACGGCTCCCCCAAGAAGAGTCCAGGGTCCTACCCCACCTTCCCTCAGCCTCCCTGCCTCTGCTTGGGTTCCAGGAGATCAGAAGCTGGGGGCAGGGAAAGAGATGGGTTAGAATCATAGCTCCCATCCCATCCCCTCCTATTTGATGGTTCCATACTCGCGTATTTCCAAACTCTGAGTCCGTGGCAGGCTCCACCAAAGAAGTCCGGGGTGCCATCTTACCTCCTGGCTTCCCCAGCCTCCTTTCATTTTCGGGGGTTACAGAAAAGCAAAAGGTAGAGATGAAAAGAGGAAGTGGGAAGAAAGCACCTGCCCCCAGACCGTCCCTTCCCACCTCATCACCTCCCATCCCACCCCATCCGCTTCCATCTCATTCCCTCCCAATCCCTCCCATCCCCATCCTCATCCCATCTCCATTCCATTCCACCCCACCCCATCCCATTCCCATCCCATCCCTATCCTCATCCCCATCCCACTTCATCCCATCCCTATCCCACTCCCATCCTCATCCCATTCCCATCCCATCCCTATCCTCATCCCCATCCCACTCCATCCCATCCCATCTCCATCCCACTCCACCCCATCCCATCCCCATCCCCATTCCCATCCCCATCCCCATCCCCATCCCTATCCCTATCCCCATCCCCATACCCATACCCATACCCATACCCATACCCATTCCCATCCCCATACCCATTCCCATCCCATCCCTATCCTCATCCCCATCTCATTCCTTCCATCTTTCCACCCTCTATATCTATATCTGCCTGGCTGATGCAAAGAAAGAGTCTGGAGTCTGGATGATGACATTTATTCTGCAGCACCCCCTCCTCAGTCATCATTAGGGACTCCAATAGAATGAGGGGATAGAAAAAAAATCTTTTCCCATCCCATCTGGCACAGTACTATCAGTCTACACTCCCCATATTCCCACTTCTTTGGGTGGGGGTCTTCCCAAGAGGAATCCAAAGTCAGGACTAATCTCTCTCCCATCTCTTCCTCTATCTCAGTCTGTCTCCTTGCTGCTCCACCCTTCCCCCTTTCCATGTCACCCTCCAGGACCCCAGGAGACAGGGGGGTGGGGGAGGAAGAGAGGATGGAACTTGTTCTCATCTCATCCCCACTCTGAGAAAGAGTTAGACTGGGGAAGGGAAGGAGTAGGAAGAACCATTTCTTTCCATCTCATTCCTTGGCCCCTTCCCTCATTTATTCTTTTTTCACTGCCCGTTTTCACATCTCATACCTCCTAGGTATTCCACCTTTTCATTGACACTTTAACAATACCCAGCACCCCAGTAGTCAAGGGACTTAAGAAAACAGAACTTGGGGGTAAAATATAAGCTGTCCCCACTTTATCCCTGCTCATGTCCATCACATCTTTCCACACTTCTTTCTTCCCCATCTTTGCCCCCAGTAGTCAAGGACTCCCAGAGACTGGAGTTCTGAGATACAAAGAACCCATCTGCAAGCCATCCCATCCCCCCAACTCCATAGCCCCTCTCTCCCACCCACATTTCCTTCTAATTACCCTATTATCAATGGGGGTGGAAAACTGAGCTGTGGGTGGGGTGAGGGGAAGGTTAGAACTTTTCCAGATCTTAGCTCATGTCCCCATCCCTCTCTGAACCTTCTTTGCATTCTTTCCTTAGTGATTGCATATTTGTGTGAGGTGGCCCCTCCAGATGGGGAAAAAAGTCTGTGTACTTTGTGCAGGTTCTCCTGTACCTTCTCCACTTGCCCTTTTCCAGTGCCCCCATTTGCTCTTCCCACCTTGTCTTTGGGGGTCTTTGGGCAAAGAGAGCCTCTGGGGGAAGGTAGGGTGTAAGGAGCCTTTCCCAAAGGGCCTATCCCTTTACCTTTTCCAGAGCCTCAATAGTTATGGGGTGAAGAAATTAAGGTGAGGAGGGGAGTGGCAAAATGAATGGGAAGAAAACCCTCATCTCTGATTTCCTACTGTCCCTCTTTATGCACCCTTTCTTTTGCTTCTCTCTCCTGCCTCCCTGCATCCAGCAAGAGATCTCAGAGAAAAGGTGAAGGAAACATTATTCTTTGGTTTCCCACACTTGAAAGGAGCTTTTCAAGCCATAATTCCTATTTAATAAATAGTGGAGAAAAAAGATTCCTCCTTCCTCCTTCCTCCTTTCCCCAGCTATTTGGAAGTCACAGTTCCTCTTTTTAGTCTAAGCTCCTTGATGGGATTTCATTGATCTTTGCATTTAGTGAAATTTATCTTCCTGGAAAGATAAAATCCCTTTATTAGTTTTTAGTGGTGTGGGGGATGGGTGTTGACTCCAACATTTTCTACATAATTTGTATTTCACATTTGACAGACACCAGAAGAAATAGAAAGACTAACAGTTGATGAAGAACTCAATGATATTGAAAGGGCTGTTTATCTACTCAGGTATTTCCAAGTCTTACTGTAAAATTGCTGATCTTTCCTCTTGACAGCAGAAATGAATGTTTATTGAATTTGTTTTGAGTTTTAGATTTACGAAATCATTTGGCATACTGCTTTTGAATACATTTTGTGCTTAGTTATGTAAAAAAATTCATCTAGTTATGTTTTCATATAATTAATAATTTGTAAATACTTCAATCTTTAAACACTTTATTAGTGAGATCCAAACATAGCTTCAAGGATACAAGATAAAAGTTGAGTTTAATCTCATCCTTGTCTCCTGTATTTGCCTTTACAAGTCAGTGAGTTGCCATGGAAAAAAAGAATATCCAATAGCTGATATTATAATACTCATTGTAAAATGCCAATAATAAATGCATTTTTACTTTAATGACAGAATAAAGGTACACCATGGGTACATGAGCTTTGATAATCTTAATTGGAAGCCTTATTTAGTCAGTTGTTTTTTAAGTCTCAAATTTCTTGGCTGTTCTGCAAACCTACTTTTTGACATCAAATCAAATCTTGAAATCTTGATATCCGGTATTTTATCTTACAGTATTTTTTCTTTGTTTTTGGTAGTGGCAGTAACTTAAACAGTTTGATGGTTATTTTTATAATACAATATCAATGGTAGTGATGCTTACAATAAAAAATCAGAGGAACTAGGTTCAAATACTTCTGATGCTTGTGTAACCCTGAGCAACTCATGTTGTTTTGCTGGGCTCTGTTTTTTCATATGTAAAATGAGGGAAGTGCACTAGATGGCCTCTGAAGTGCCTTCTGGTTCTAGATGTATGATCCTCATGGCTTCCATTTCCTTAATTGTTGCTTAGGTAATTATTGATATCTTGAGTTCTTGATCATACTTAAGTCACATTATTATTGTGTTTCCAGTTCTCTCAAGCAATGTATTCCTAAAATGTCTTCAAATACCAGTGAAAATTTTGAGAGCTTATTTTTTTGTCTGTCTTGTTACCTTTAATGATGTGTGCATGATTACTGAATTTTTTGTTTAAAAAGCATATTTAATAATATATTTATATTGGTGGTATTGATGGCAGAGATGGGGGGGTGTTGCTGTGCTGGAACAACATTTGGCAGAGAGGTTAATGCAATGTTTTTAGGTATTTTGACTTTCTCTAGATCTCTTAATTGAAGTACTTTTTCTTTCAGTAACTATCATGAATAATTGTTTGCTTTTTCTAATAGTTAATAATTTTTTCCTCATGTGAAAATAGACCCCTAATGAAAGTTTGAGTAAAATCTTATATTTAATGTGTTATCATTTAACTGTAGGACCAAGATTTATAAATATCATTAGTATAGAATACTCCTGAAAAAGGAAACGCTTATTGCCAATGTAGGCTTCTGCAACTTAGTTTTTTAGAATTTAAATTCATCACAAATGTCTTTTATTTAGTGGAAAAACTGTGGCTTACAATCAGAAAATTTAGATTGTTGTCCTACTTTTACCTGAACAGTAGGAGCTTTATTTTAGTTATTTGAGACTAGACTTCTTTCTGAAAGTTGTTTTGTTTTATTTTTCTATTTTACCACTTATAAACTTTACCTTCCCTCCTTCTCCCCTTTTTTTGGTAGTGGATATGTTAAATAGTTTGTCAGAGTTCTTTTTCATACTTAAAACAAAACATAGCTTTTGTCAAAATGCCCCCTTCCACTCTTTTTTTTTTTTTAATTAAAGCTTTTTATTAACAAAGCTTCCATTTTTTTTTTTAATTAAAGCTTTTTATTTACAAAGCATATGCATGTATAATTTTTCCAACACTGACCCTTGCAAAACCTTTAGTTCCAAATTTTCCCTCCTTCCCCCACCCCTTCCCCTAGCTGGCAGGTAGTCCAATACCTGTTAAATATGTTAAAATATATGTTAGATCCAATATATGTATACATATTTATACAGTTATCTTATTGCACAAGAAAAATCAGATCAAGAAGGAAGAAAAAGAAAAACTGAAAAAGAAAAAAACTTGAGAAAGAAAACAAAATGGAAGCAAATAGCAACAGAGAGTGAGTGAGAAGGTTATGTTGTGATCTACATTCTGTTCCCACAGCCCTCTCTCTGTGTGTAGATTGCTCTCTTCATCACTGAACAATTGGAACTGGTTGAATCATCTCAATGTTGGAGAGCCATCTCCATCAGAATTTATCATCATATAGTAGTGTTGTTGCCATGTACAATGATCTCCTAGTTCTGCTCATTTCACTCAGCATCAGTTCATGTAGGTCTCTTTAGGCCTCTCTGAAATCATCTTGCTGGTCGTTTCTTACAGAACCCCTTCCATTCTTATTCAACGAAAATGTTAAGGGAGATGTGTTCATTGATTTAGTCTTGTCTTGGGTGACAAGTATCTTGTAGCACATTGCAAAGGGGACTTAGACTGATAACTAGTTTGTTTTATTGGTTCTCTAACTCAGAACTCTTTTTCTATTCCTCCTATTTTCTCTCTTTCCTAAAGGAAAATGGAATTTCACATATTAGGTCAGTTTTTAAAGGCATAAAGTCATGTTTGACTGTTTAAATTTTTTCACATTTTTGGTTTGCTTACAACTTTACTATCATAATATCCCTGACATATGTGTGTATGTTTTTAATTTTTTTTCTTTCTTTAGTTTATCCATCTTGTTCATCATATTTCTGAATACCTTAGAACCTAACACATGCTGAGACCTGTTTTCTTTCCTTTTCTCCTTTATTCTTCTTCCATTTCCCAGAATATAACATCTTATATTTTTCAGATACCTAATAATTTCCTCCCTCCTGAATTTATTACTTTCAGATATTTTCTCCTATTCATACAGGTCAGGCCCTTATTTTTGTTTTGCATATTATGAAATTAAACAGGAATTAATTAAACAGTTTGGAATACTGGAAAGAACACTGGATCTTCAATCAGGAGACTGAGGTTTGAATCTTGGTTTTGTTGATTGGCAGAATGATCTTGGGCAAGCCATTTAGCCCAACCCACCCTTAGTTTCTTCATCTGTAAAGTAGGATTTACACTTGTACTACTTACCACAAAGAATTATGAGAAAAGTGCTTTGCAATATTTAAATTATCATCTGAGTTGTAGTTAATTCTGAGCACATTAAATTAGGAAACTCAAATATCAACGCTAAGGAAAATGCTTTGTACATATGATACCTTCTGCCACTTAGACATTAAATACAAAGCAAATATTTTTCACATATGAAAAATATAGTCAATGACTATTTTTATGTTTTTAAAATAATGTTCTGCTTATTAATATACCCTCTAATATAAGGCAGCTATTTTCAAAACTAGCAATTCAGAATATAAAGTGTTTAAACATTTAAAATTGAAGAACTTTTATAATAATATAATGATGAAACAAAATTTTGAAAGCCCAAATATAGTGGTATTATAGCACTTTAACAATTGATTATATAGCATTGTTGACCAATTGACTCATAGCTTTTAGGGTTAGTCAGAAAAAAACAAACCTCTTTTTCCTGTTCTGCCTTTTCTTAGGGATGCGGGCACACAATATTGGCAACATGAATAGTGCATAAAATATTTTAATATTTTAATCACTTAAGTCTCTGAAGATACTTTGATCATGAACTTCCCTTCTTAAAGGCCTTAAGTGGCTCCCTATTGCCTTCAAGATAAAAGTCCTAATTCCTCATTCTAGCATTCAGAACTTTTTAGTCAGACTTTTCCTCTCATTTCTTAGGAATCTTCTTTTCCAACTGATCTCATTGTCTTCAGAACATACAGTTCTTATTTAATTGAAAAATTATTGAATGAGGAGTCACACAACCAGTTCAAGACTCAGACATTTTCTAGCACTGTGAATATAAGTAAATCTGGAGTTCTTTGAGCATCAGATATCTAGCCTTATGCGCAACATAGGTATTATAATTTTTGCCTTGCATATCTAACTGAATTGTTGTAAGCTCAATCTTTTGCAAACTCTTAAGAATGCTATTTATTATTCCTGCATTGGTGCCTTTGTTACCTGTTCTTCCTACCTAGAATACCTTTTTCCATCACGTCTGCCTATTCAAATGTTAACTCACAATTAAAGTCCAGCTCAAGTCTCTCATTCTAAAAAGCCTTGGCTGATGTTCTCATCTATAGGTTATTTCCCTTTTCAATTTTTTCACACAACCCACATTAATTTGGCTAATAATGATAGCTCACATTGACACATAATTTTAAAAATTATCAAGTACTTTAAGAATTTTGAAAATGCATAATTCTCTACAGTTTTCTATTATTACCTAGTTGTTTCCTGTGTGTGTTTTTTCTTCCTGAACACTTTGTAATCTGATGCATAGGGATTATATTTCATGTGTTTTTTATCACTCCTCAATGACTAGCATTGTATTATGTATAAAAGCTTCCTAATAATAATTAACTGGATCAGGTATGTTCACTTTTTTGAAGATTAGCTTGCACAAAAATTAAACCAACTTTATTTTTCTTTGCATTATACAAGTAGAAAATTCATATCAACTTGTAGATATCAACTTTTTGCAATTTCATATTTCTTTGCTTCTAAAGTACTCTAATTACTTTTTATACTAGATAAGATATAGAATCATAGTTTTGAAATTAGGACAAACCTCAGATTATCTAATTCAGCATCTCACCAAATCAGGAATCCAATTCACAACATCCCTGACATGTTATTTTTTATTTAGCCTCTTCTTAAAGACCTCAATTCTATTAGTGCAAATTACCAAAAAATAATAATCCTAATTCTCAGTTTCTTTTTCTTGGATGATTACCTGTAAAATTAATCCGTTTGGTAAGGTAGAAAGCACAATTGGCCTTGGAGTCAGAAGGCCTAGATTTCAATCCTAGATCTGATCCTTAGTGTAACTTGTGGGACATTGGGCAAGACAACTTCTTAGTAACATGTAAGTCATCATCTGAGTTGTACTGAGCCTTAATAATCTCATCTTTAAAAGAGGGATAGTATTTGCACAGTCTTAGAGTTGGCAGCTCCTTAATCATTTGAGTCAGTTTCCCCATTTGGAAAATGGCAGATAATATTGTATGTTGTATCTTCCTCTCATGGGGGTGTTTTGGGTGAGAGCCAAATGAGATAATGTATGTAAAGTGACATGAAAACCTTAAAATATTATGTAACTATCAGGTTTTTTAAATAATTATTCTTATTATGGAAGTAGATGTTATTAGTTGGAATAAATAATGCCAACTATCTCTTGCCACCAGAATTCCAAAAGCTGATAAATGATAGTGACAAAATTATGTTCTACTAATTGTCTAGTAACACAATAGGTGGTAATTAGTTACTAATAAGGATTGTAATAAGGCAAAATTATCCCAAGATGTAAAGTATTTGAGCCGAAATTATGTTAAGAGCATCATTATTATTGAAGTATTTTACAGATTAATCTTTCCTGGCCATGATATGGTGCCTTTTCTGTAATGTATTATTTTTCAAATGATACACAAAAAGTAAAGAATAGTAATTAAATTCATTTTTATGTTGCCCACTTTTAAAATTGGTTCTGCCATTTTTTTGTTTTGTTATTTTACTAGGGAAATTCAGATAAAGTAGAAAGTTCATCTTTTAATTTTTGGCTTGTTGAAAGTTAACATTAAACTTTGACCTTTTTACTTTCTCTTCCCATTTTCTAGGAGTAAGTGCTGCCCCCTAGTGACATCACAGAGAAATTTCTGCAGCTGGAACAGTGGAAATAAAACAAACAAAACTACTTCTATCTACTGTGGCTGTTACTTATCACTGGATGTAACTCCCTCACCCAAGAACTCCAGCACCCCTCTCCTCGAAGTACAACACTAGAATCTGGGGAGCTATAAGACAGTGAGGAAGAACTGCAGTGTTTAGGGTTGCCATCTAGATTTTTTTCAACTGTCTTTTAAAATATGCATCCTAGTTGCTGTGCAGAACAGAAAACTGACACATGGACTTTTTTTCTTCCCTCCTTAGTAGTCTTACGTCGCACCATTTCCTTTCTTGTCTCCACTATTCCCATTGTTTCCCCAACATATTCTTTTGCTTTTAAGGCCCACTATGGTTCCATTAAGATCTGTCTCTGCTAAACACTTTTTGGTGATCTGGAGTAGCTGATATATTATGTCATGGTGTTATTATATTTATCATATGTAATATTATTATATATGATATATATAATTTATTATAATTTGATTTCTTTCTCTTTATGGTGCAGTAGCAAGCAGATACACAATCACCTTAGTGAATGATTCTCTCCCTATCCAAGCCATATTCTATCCCCTTTTGTTCCTACTATGTTTTCTTCTCTTTTCTCTAGTCTTGACCACTATTTAACATCACTGAATTTTGGGGAAGTCTTATAAGGTCCAAAGGATGCCCTCATCAGGTTATTTTGCTTTAAGAGGCAAAAGTACTAAAATGCCTTTTCGTTCTTCCATTTTCTGTATACTGGGAATTTGGCTTATCTAAAAGATTATTCTTTGTAGTTAGTTCCTTTTATCTTTTACTGACACATCATCTTTAAAAATAAGAAAGGGAGTTTTTATGATTTGACTTTAAGCTATTACTATTGGTTTCAAATACTGATGTTATGTAGTATTTTTACACAGAAGAAGCAAGTTATACAATTGTTCCAGCTTTCACTTTAGGGTTGGAGGCAAAAGCTAATGTTGGAAAGTTGCTTCTTTTTTTCTCTGAGTGCTACAAACAATAGCCTGCTCTCCTGAAGGGAATCAAAAAGTTCTTCAAAAGAGTAGCCTAATAGATGGTACTTCTTATTGTGACGAGGTGATGAATGTATTGTCATGAATTGCTTTTCTGCAAAGGAAGTAGAAATCTCTACTCAGTGAAATACTGAAATAATGCATCGCAGTGCAATTTTTTACATCTCACATACTAAATGCTTACTGATATTATCGAGAACAAGTCTTTTTGGCCTGCTTTAGTTCTCAGTGAAACATGGATTACTTGTTTTGGGAAGGTTATAGATAGAGGGAGGGAAGTGGAGATTTTTTTCCCCCTCATCTGTCCTCCTTGGGGGCCTTGTGATAAGGAACAGCCATAGCCATAGAAGGCACCTGTTTCCTTTTTCTTACTCAAGTTGTGGCTTCAGAAGGCTCTCCCTGTGATAGCATCAGGGGCAAGCAGAATTATTCTGCTGACTTCAGGAAGAAAAGCAAAAAGTTTAAAATACAAAGTATACTATTTTCTCTAAGGTAAAAGTAATCAAGATTATTTTTCTACTCTTACCATACCTGCATTGGAGAATCTGGAACTTAACAATATGAATGAATTTAGAGAGAATTAAGATTAGTTAGTTATCTTTTATTCCTGGTATAGATAGTTATCTATTCAACTACCTGACTCCTAAAGTATGTAGTAGAAAATCTTTCATATTTCATGGATTTGAATGAAGCAAGGAAAACTACATACCTCTGAAACATAAGCATGCAAATTATAGAATTTATGACATGGCTATTCTGTAGCAAGGTATTAGTTTAATCCCTTGACCTTCATGTTACAAACTTCATTCTTTATTAATAATAACTAACACTACAGTGTTAGTTACAGCAAACTATATTTTTAAAAAACCCTTTTTACAGAACTATTTTATCTATGTGATGGTATACAAATAAAGATCTCTATGTTTTATAAATATATGAGTTCATAGAATTTACATCTGAAAGGTGCCTTAGATTGTTTAGGCTATTTTCAACTCTTTAAAAAAAAAAAAAAGAAAAGAAAGATGAAATGGAAGCCTAGAAGGGTTAAGTGATTTCCAAAGTCATATGGATAGTAAACAGGAGGGGCTGGCATTTTAATCTAGTCAAAACAAGGCATTTCAGTATTTAGCCCTATATATTACTTCCTTCTTAGTCGAATATTAAACATTGCAAAGAACTGAGATTGATCAACAAATGTTTAAAAGTGCCTTCTCTGGGGCAGGAGAAGACATAAAAATTAATTAGTCCCTACTTTCAGTGGGCTTAAGTTCTTTCTACAGAAAATACCCCATACACATATGTGTAAATTTGTGTATAAGTATTTGTGTGTGTATTCATATATATACACACACACATACACATATATAATGTCTGTGTATATATGTATATCCATATGCTTGTGTATATATATATCATACATGAAAATTTATACATGGATACCTAAATACATATGAGAAATAGGTTGTTTAGAGAGGAAAAAGTAGTAATATTTGGAAGTAATCAGGAAAGATTTCAGATAGAAGGTGGAATTTGAGCTGTCTTGAAAGAAATAAGGAATTCTGTGAGATAGTAAGGAGAAAAAGCACTTCCAAGCATGGGAGCAACAAATGAAAAAATTTTGAAGATGGAATACGTATAGTAGTGCTGGACATGAGGAAATAAAAATTTGCCCCCAAAACAAAGTGATACATCTGCACAGCCACCATTAAAAACTAGATTTCCTATGGAAATTCCAAGTTTGAGTTGGTTGTGTTGTGCCTTATAACGATGCTTCTCAAGAATTTTTTTTTTAATGCCAGATTATAAGGGACACTTTTCAGAATTAGGACTATTGCAAGGGTCCCCAAACTTGTACAAATTCTTCCAACAGAAAGGGCCCTTTAGATGCCACTTCTAAGGTATAGTGACTTTTATAATGTATTATTATACCATGGAAATGAATGAAAATCTGATATTCTCATTCTTCAAATCCCTTTTGTTACCATGATTTACAAGATAATTGGTATATGACAGTTTCATATTTACAAAAACTATTATACTTCAATATATAATAGTGCATACAATGTAATGTTTTTCTTACCATCAGATTATAGTAATGACAAAGATTTACAATGCTACTATAGTTAATTCTTAATAATTACAGTTATATGGAATACTTCATTACTAAATAGAAAAAGATGGCATGGTATAGTGGAAAGAACATGAAATTGGAATGAGAAACCTGGTTTTGAATGTTAGTTCTTTTACTGGTGACCTTACACAAGTCACTTCTGTGGGCCTCAGTTTCCTCCTCTGGAAAATGAGGGCTTTGTGACTGAATCATTAAAGCCTCTTCCAACTATGAATATATCGAACCTTTTTCTATTACTTCTTATCTTCCACCCTGCAAAGTAAGCAAAAACTAAAACAAAACCTGTTATTTAAATTGTACCTATTAGAAGATCTGGTAGACTTTCAAGGAGCCTATCTTATTTTAGACATAATTCCAACTGGTCTGGTTTCCTTCTCCAGAGAATATCAAGAACATCCATTGGAGTGAGGGAGATAACTAGATATAGGTACACTGACAACAATGAAAAATGGATGATAAAAGATGAAAATTATGAAAAACATGTTTTCTAAATCAAGGCATCCAAGTCTGGATCCTTGAAGTGGAATAATCAATAATTCTGAATGTTTAGGAAAGTGTCATTATTATTGATAGTCATCAAGAACAGGTTAAATCACTTTAATTAATGTGACAGGGAAATATGAATTTTTTTAGGCATTATAGCATTTTCATCAAATGAATGAAAGTTTTAGTAGTTGAAGCTTGTGTATAAGTTACCTAGAATATTCCCTATACTCTTTTAAGTACCTCAGTTCCTGATAATATGTAAGTCATCTTCTTGCATGTGGGAAAAGTGGGTCTAATGAGAAGAAATTGAATATGAAAATGATGAAATGTATTTCTTTATACTTTCAAGGGATTTAGAAATTAATGGGATTCATTGTTCTGTTTAAGTTCATTGAAAAACTTAGAACTTTTCTTTGTTGTAAATATTGTATTAAAACTTAATGTTTAGCAAACATAGAATGAAGAGAAGGAGAAATTTCCCTGTGGTAACTTTTTTGGATATCCTGTTCGAATCTTAAACTCAATATGTCCAAAGTGGAACTCAGTCTATCTTTCCCCCTAAACTTTTCCCAGCCACCTCCTCCTCTTCCCCATTACTGTAGAGGGCACTGCCATCCTTCCAGTTTCTTGGACTCCCAACCTAGAGCCTGAATTCCTCACTGTCTTGGATCTCCATACCTAACTTTTCCCAAGAACTTTTGAATTCACCTTTGCAGTATCTCTTTTCTGACATTGCCACCACTCTGGCGCCGGTCTCATCACTTCATCTCTAGACTATTATGTAGTCTTTAGGTGGATCTGCCATCCATCTCTCGCTATTCTAATCCAGCTTACATCCTCTAAAGTGATTTTCCCAAAGTGCAGCTCTGGTCACATCACCCTCCTCTTCGATACATTCCAGCGACGTCCTTTTCCTTAAACTTCCAGGATTGAATACAAATGCTGTTAGGCATTCCGAGACTTTCAGAACTCGGCGGCCTCCTAGTTTTTTCAGTCTGTTTTAGATCTTACCCTCCACATGTATGCTTTCGATCCAGTGACACAGCCGTCCTGCCTGTTCCATAAATAAGATACTCACCTCTTGGCCCAGGGTATTTTCTCTGCCTGTTAGCCATGCACGGAATGCTCACCTTCCTCTCCTCTGACTAGTGACTTTCCTGGCTTTCTTTTAAATTTTACCACCCCCAGGAGGCTTCTCCAGCCCTTCCTTAGAAAGTCCATTGCTTTCCCTCTGTAATTATTTCTTATTGCTTCTATACAGAGCTTGCTTGTACACATTTGTTTGCATGCTTTCTCCCCCCTGAGGCTGTAAGCTCCTTGAGGGCAGGGTCTGGTTGGCCTCTTTGTATTCCCAGCATTTAACACTGTGCCTGGCATGAAGTATAGGCTTAATAAATGTTTTTTGGCTAATTGATTGTAAGTGGGCAAGGAATGAGGGAGTCAGAAGGGTGTTGAGGGATGTATATGTACCTAAGTGAACAGTACTGAGGGGAAGTCGGGATTTCTACCTTGAGGCTAGGAAGTGTTGGGAGCCTGTGACCTGGAAATTGTCACTAGATGGCGCCATTGATCCAGGTCTTAGTGGCCTGCAGCCTCAGACTAGCCTCTGGTAGGGAAGCGGGGAGGGCAGAGCTGTCCTGTGTAATTTCAGAATTCCATTTTTAAGAAGAAATTGGTTGACTTCAGTACCCTTTTCAAACCAAATGATTCTTTAAAGTTGAGAATGTTTTGGGGGTTGGCTGTCTTCTGCACTTAATAGTCTCCCTTGTTCTTGTGTTTTGTTGTGGAATGAGCTTGTGACATAAATATATTTAGATTGCTAGTATTTGTGGCCAACTTTTTGTTGAGAAAAAGATTGGGAGTAGCTTGCAGTCTCAATATAAGTTAGCAAGTGTGACTTGACAGCCAAAAAAAGTGAATGTAATCTTTTAAGTCTTTTCCTCATATCTAGAATCAGAAAGGATTTTGTGTCATAGGTGGACAACTTCTAGATAATTGTGTTCCATTCTTCCCCCCCCCCCCAGGCTGGGGTTAAGTGACTTGCCCAGGGTCACACAGCTAGGAAGTGTTAAGTGTCTGAGACCAGATTTGAACTCAGGTCCTCCTGAATTCAAGCACCATCTTGTTACCCCTTTGTGTTCCATTCTAAGTGCCACATTTTAGGGAGAATGTTTACAAAAAAGGCAATCAGAGTGATGATTAAAAAACTGAAGATAGTAGTATCATATGAAGACCAGCTAAAAAAAGTGGCAATTTTTAGCCTAGTGAAGAGAAGGTAGGGGCACATAATAACAGTTTTCAAGTGTTTAAAGGACTATCATAAAGGGTAGAAGTATAAAACAGGACTGCAACACTCTTGGACCTAACCGGATTAAAATACAATTGGGAAATATTTAACAGAATACAATAGGATAGGGGGAATATTAATCTTTGGTTTTCTAAGTCAAAATGCCTGGGATTCTTATGCAAATATTCTTCTGTATGGTTTAGTTACCTTTTTTCTAGTTGAATTAATACTACTGAATACTGATTAATTTGTTCTGATTGTCCTAGAGACCAGAAACTGGAGTAATTAGTAGAAGTTATAGAGGAAAATTTTTTCTCAATATAAAGAAAAACATCCATTTAATATCTTTTTAAAAGTACAGTGGGCTTTTGTTGAGGTAGCAAGTTCTCATCCCTTGAGATCCTCAAACAAAAGTTGAACTTTTCAAGCAGCTTGTGAGGGATGTGATAGGGAGAATTCTTGTTCAGCTACAGGTTGAACTATAGATGCTGTTAAAAGCCCCTTACGATTTGGTGATTCAGTTTAAGTTTCTGCTTTATGCACTGCCACTGTGCTAGATTTATAAAGAAAAAGTCCTGTTCTGTTCTTAAGGAGCATAGTATAAGCAAATTTGATGAGGGAGAGAGTGCTAATAATTAGGGGAATGAAGGAAGCTATGGAGGAGAGGTCACTGCAAAAAGAGGGTACTAAATTTGGAATCACGAAGACCTGGGTTTGGATCTCACTTCTGATACTTATCTATGTGGCCAATAGCAGGTAACTTTTTTTTTTATGATAATAGCTTTTTATTTTTCAAAATACATGGTTTTTTCAACATTCACCCTTGCAAAAACTTGTGTTGCAATTTTTTCCCTTCCTTCCACCCTCCCCTTCCATTAGACAGCAAGTAATCCAATATAAGTTAAACATGTACAATTCTTCTAAACAGGTTTCCACATTTACCATGCTGCATAAGAAAAATCTGATCAAAAAGGAAAAAAAAAAAGCAAACAAGAACAACCAAAAAAGGGTGGGGGAATACTATGTTGTGATCCACATTTTCTAGCTACAGCTGGCTCTCTCCACAAGTTTATTGGAGTTGGCCTGAATCACCTTGTTGAAAATAGCCAAGTATATCACAGTTGATGAAATTGATTCTCTTCTTATAAAAATAATGTACTATTTCCTTTTAAGATGGTCTCTATCCCATTTTTGAGTAAATTCCTTCTATCCCCAACTATATCACACAAAAGAACTTTATTCTCTTTTAAATATTCTATTAGTCTTTTCTTTTACTAAGCCTAGCAATGCCTCCAGATTTTATACCTTTAAATTGTCCATGATGCTATTCAAACCCATTTTATGCCTAACTGTTTTGCAATTTTTCTAGGTCAAAGAATCCTACTCCCACTCATTTGTTCTTTAGATTCCTTGCATAATGGACTTTAGGTTCTCTTCTAAAGTTCTATAACAGATAACTTAACAGTTCTGAACCTTAGCTTCCAGATCTGTAAAATGGAATAACTCTTTCAACTTTACAGAGTTGTTGTGATATTCAAAGAAGATAATGAATGTAAAGCACTTGGCAAGCTTTAAAATGCTTGGTAAATATAAGTTTTCAAGGATTCTGAGATTAGCAGCCCATTCCAGAGAGAGGATGGATTAGAGAAAAGGGAAAGAACACTGGTGGTAGAGGGACCAATTAGAAGGCTATTGTCATAAATTCCAGTGATAAAGAGCCACTTTCAGCCACAGTGACTATGGGGGGAGAATAAAAGGAATGGATTCAGAAGATGGGAGAATCTGGGTAGAATCTAGAAATAGAATCAGGAATATGGAAGTTGTATCTATAATCTAAAGATTTGGCAACTTAACAGATGAGGAGGAAGAGTGACGAATGAAGTATCAGATGGGACAATAAAGTTGTGAACCTGGGTGAATGGGAGGTAGTAATTCTCAATGAGAAACAAGGAAGATAGAAGGGGTGGTTTTGGGAGGTAAGATGATGAATTCTGTTTTAAATGTGTTGTGTTTGAGATGCCTATGGGCACTCAGTTTGTGAAATATGTCTTAAAAGTAATTTAATGATACACGGGACTAGAGCTTGTATGGAGAGACACTATCTTTTTTATTTATTTTTATTTACAAAACATATGCATAAGTAATTTTTCAACATTGACCCTTGTAAAACCTTTTATTCCAACTTTTCCCCTCTTTCCCCCCATCCCCTCCCCTAGATGGCAGGTAATCCAATACATGTTAAATATGTTAAAGTATATGTTAAATCCAAAATATGTATACATATTTATACAGTTATCTTGCTGCATAAGAAAAATCGGATCTAGAAAAGAAAAAAAAACCTGAGAAGGAAAACAAAAATGCAAGCAAACAATAATAGAGCGAGAATGCTATGTTGTGGTCCACACTCGTTTCCCATAGTCCTCTCTCTGGGTGTAGATGGCTCTCTTCATCACTGAAGAATTGGAACTGGTTTGAATAGTCTCATTGTTGAAGAGAGCCACGTCCATCAGAATTGATCATTGTATAATCTTGCTGTTATTGTGTATAATGATCTCCTGGTTCTGTTCATTTCACTTAGCATCAATTCATGTAAGTCAGAGAGACAGTATCTTGAGATCAAAAGAGGATGAAAAGAGAGAAAGGGAACACAATACAGAACCCTTCCATATACTCATATTTATAGGATAGAACATAGCTGATTATCCAGGAAAGGAGACTTGAGTGATGGCCAGAGCAGCAAGAGGAAAGCCAAGACAGCAGTGTCATTGTCATCAGTCTCATGCAACATATAGAAGTCATGAAAGATGAGGATTAAAAAAAAAAAAAAAAAGCCATTTAATTTGGCAAGTAAGAAATATTTAATAATTTAGGGAGAATAGTTTTCATTGTGTGATAAAGCAACACCTTGCCTGGGTTTGAAAAGTGAGTGAAGTCAAGAAAATGGACCGGTCATGAGTGTAGACCAATTTTTATAGAAGTTTGTAAAGGGAGGTGAGATGTAGGTAGGTAGATGGAGGGGTGTGGTAAAGTCAAGAGAAGTTGTGGATTTTTTAATGATTTATGAGACTTAGGTTCACTGTGTTCATCAAGCCAAGGTATACTATTTAATACCTGCTGACTAATCAAATTAATGTTTAATAAGAGTACAGACTTGTTTCCTATGTTTGTTTCTTGACTTAGAGAAACTGAGGCAAAACTAAAAAATAAGTAGTGGATATTTGGATAAATACAAAAACTTTGTTTCTTGGCATTGCTGGGAGGTATGATACTCAATATAGATAGGTGTAATATGTTCAAACTTTCTAAAGTAGCTACATTTTTAAGTATAATATTATAGTACTTGAGAATGCATTGCATCATGATTCTAGTCTGATAGCAACCCTACCATGTAAGTGCTGCTATTTTATCTCTATTTTATAGATAAAGAAACTTAAGCTCAGAGAGGTTAAGCTATTTGCTCAGGGTCACAAAACTAGTAAATGAATGCTACAGGATTCATCGCATCTTGCTTTCTCCAAGTTAAGCAATGCATTCATTATGCCATGCTGCCTTTACATGTCTTCAATGTGACTAGAAATGCTATCTGCACGTTTTTCCACAGTCATCAGGAAATAAAGTGAACTTGTGATATACATAAATGAATTTTAAAACAAGTTCTCAGTGTCATTTTTATTCTGTATACTTCCTTATATTTTTATTTTTGTTTTTGTTTTTGCAGGCGGTTGTTTTGTGACTTGCCCAGGGTCACACAGCTAGGAAGTGTTAAGTTTCTAAAGCAGGATTTTAATTCTCCAGGGCCAATGTGCTCTATCCATTGTGCCACCTAGCTGCCCCTATTTCGTTATATGTTTAAAACTATTTCTTGATAATCTTAGAAACTGTCTGTACTCAACTAGATCCTGGTTACTGTGAATATTTCCTCTGATGGTACAGATTGAAAACTACTTTTGTCTATCATTTATAAATCTCTTTCCCCTATCTTTTCTTACAATTCTCCTGTAGATCCACCTAGAAAGTTTAGCAGCAATAATTGTGAAATTTATTAGTGTACTTTATTGTAGTATTAGTTCCATTTCCTTTTTAGTTTCTATTTACTTCACCACTTCTCAGCCTTATCATGTATCCATCCCTTTGTATTTTCTTTGTAGTTTGGAAGTCAAGTAATTAAACTTGCAGATTGCCTGTCAGATTGTTAGTATGGCTGTTAAAATGTATTAAAAAACTGTTAGTATTTCTTTCCCCAAAACTCCTATATGTGGTTTTGGGTAGTGACTTTCTGACAGCTATTTGTGGGTCATTTGAGATCTTTTTGGCTAATTTTAGGTTTGAGATTTGAAGTTATATGAATAAGCATCTTCTCATTTGAATCAAACTTTGCCTGTTAAAGCTTTTAATATACTAGTACAATTAACATTTGTGTTTGTGAAGTGTCACTGTAGGTGCTAGTAAATTACATTCATAACTCTAGTTAAGTCTTGCTAATTTGTTGTATAGCCTATTTGAACACCTGATTTTTGTAGTAGTTTAGCACACACAAAAAAAATAGTTCAGTGAATAAGAAACACTACATATATATGTAGGTGAATTCACCTACATATAAAGCATTATTAGAAACCATTTTTGCCCCAGTTATTCCAGCAAAATTAATAACTTAAATGAAATGACTTGGCGTTTACTAAAGAAAAATAGAATGAGAAATATGGAATTTAAACAACTCAAGTTTCAGAAAAAAATCAATAAATCAGAAATGATTTTTCAAAGACAAACATTCCAAGACCATTTGGATTTATGTAAGAGAATTCTCTCAGATATTCAAAACACAATTCCAATAATTGTACAAACTGTCCACAAAAATAGGAAAAGAAGGGGTTTTACCAGATTCCTCCTATGATACATAGATGATCTTGATACCTACATCAGAAAGAGATCAAGCAGAGAAGGAAACTTAGAAGAATATCACTAAAGAGTATAATTGAAAAAGTTTTAAATATAAGCAAAGAGGCTGTAGTGATATGTCAAAAAAGTATACAATGTAACAGGTTGAATTTATTCCAGGAATTCAAAGATATTTTGATATTAAGAAAATTGTAAATAGTAGACAACATTAATATCACAAACCAGTAAGTCACATGATTATATAAGGAGGGATTAAAAAAAACTTTTAACAAAATATATTACTATATGTTTTAAAAAAAATAGGAAGATGAAATATGGTAAGTTATGTCTGTCTGATCTAAAATAAAGTACCAGTATAATGAATAAAGGAGGTAAACTACATGGTTCATTAAGATCAGGTAAAAAGCAAAATCTTTTACCACTATCGTTATTTAATATAGTGCTAGAAATGCTAGCTTTTAGACTGTAAGATGAGAAAAAATAACTTAAGTATAGGCAAAGAAAGAATAAAATTATCACTTTTTGCAGTTGAAATAATAGCTTGCTTAAAAAATTCAGGAGTTTCAACTAAAAATTCAAATTGCAACAAAAATCTAGCAAAACAGCAGCATAGAAAATAGACATAAATTATCAACTTTTTTATATGTTAGCAATTCCTGCAAAAAGACATACCATTCAAATTAACTACACAATGTAGTAGGCCACCATAGGAATTATATTACTATAACTACGAAGTACAATATAAATAAAAACAGTTACAAATAGATTAGATCAATTTTTTGTGTTTGTAAAATTTCAATTTAATGGAAATTGTCATACTTAATTTGCTTATTCAGTGCCGGATGACACTGCCAAAGGATTAACTTCGTAGAACTAAAAAAAAATTGCCTGAAGAAATCAAGAATCTTAAGGAAAACAATAAAAAAGTCAATGAAAGGGGACCTAAGAATATTAAATATGAAAATATATTAAAAGGCAGTAATAAAAAATAATTTAGGAGCTTAATATTTATTGAGGATTTTTTTTCTTAAATTTCTTCAACATTAACCCTTGCAAAACCTTGTGTTTCAGTTTTCCTCTCCCCTCACCCCCTTCCCTAGATGGCAAGTAGTCCAATATATGTTAAATATGGTAGAATTGTGTGTTAAATCCAATATATGCATACATATTTATACAATTATCTTGCTGTACAAGAAAAAATGAGAAAAAATAAAATGCAAGAAAACAAAAGAGCAAAAATGTTGTAATCCACATTCAATTCCCCACAGTCCTCTCTGGGTATAGATGGCTCTCTTCATCATAAGACCTTTGGAGCTGGTTCCAGATCATCTCATTGCAAAACTAGTAGTTTGAGAAGTAAGAAATTTGATCAGTGCAACAGATTAGGTATAGACACAAATGAACATAATTGTATAGTACTGATAAATTCAAGATTCCAGTTTACTGGGACAGAGACTTCATAAAAACTAATGGAATAACTGAATAACAGTGTAGCAGAAATTAGGGCTAAGTTGTTATCTCAGCTTATATATCACAATAAGTTCTACATTAACCAAAAAGGAAGTTGTTGTAAACTAAATTAGAAGAGCAGAAAAGGTGAAAAAATACTTTCACACTGATGGAGAGGGAAAGAGAATAATTGACCAAAGGAGGGAGAGAATCACTTTAGATAAAAATATATCATTTTGATTTCATGAAACATAAAAGCTGCTAATCGATACAGATACAATTAGAAAGGATATAACAAAATATATATATATATGTAGTTAAGTTTCTCTTAATAAGATGTTAAATATAAGCAATTGCTTTCAATTCACAAGGACAAGCAATTCTCTCATAGTCGTGACATGAAGAGACAGTTATTTCAGGGTGAAATTCATGGTATCAATAGACATAAATAAAATGTTCCTAATCACTAACAGTAAGAGAAATTGCATATTAAGACAACTCTGAGGTTTTATCTCATATTACAGTGGTAAAGATGAAAAAAAAAATTGTTGAAAGGAGATATGGGGGGCAGCTGGGTGGCTCAGTGGATAGAGCACCAGCCTTGAATTCAGGAGGACCCGAGTTCAAATTTGATCTCAGACACTTAACACTTCCTCGCTGTGTGACCCTTGGCAAGTCACTTAACCCCAGCCTCAAAAAAAAAAAAAAAAGAAAGAAAAAAGAAAGGGGATATAGGAAGACTTTTTCTATAGAAAACAATTTGGAACTTTACCTCTCCCGTTTCCAAAATCACTAAACTCTATACTTTGACCCAGTGATACCATTAGAAGACATTCCTTAAAGAGATCCCAAAAAGTGTTGGGTGCATTTTTAATTTTTTAAAACAGCTTTTTGCTGTAGGAAAAAACTGGAAGTTAAGGGGATCAGTGGAATAGATTATGCCCATCATTTGGGAGATGGCTAAACAAATTATAATGTGAATATAGGGGAATATTATTGTACCATATGAAGAGTTTTTAAAGAAACCTGAGAATCATATTGCTGATGCAGAATTAAGGAAACAAAAGTAGGGGAACAATTTATACAATGACAACAAAGAAAAACAACTTTGAAAGACTCTGCCCAATGTAATTACCAACTATGATTCCAAAGGACTGATGATGAAGTATGCTACTTTGTGACAGAGAGGCGATGGACTAAGTGATGGATTTCAAGGTAAGTCCTATTTTTTGGACATGACCAATGTGGGGATTTGTTTTACTTGACAAAACATTTGTTCTGAGGATCTCTGCAATTCTTCTGAGCTTCTGAACTCTTGGGGCTTTCTGTCCTTAATTTCTTGGAGGAACCTTCCATTCTTAATGCCACCAACACACATAGCCTGCAAGCTACATGTGCCCTGAGTCTAGCTTTGCTCTGCTATTCTCTTACTGCTTATAGACTTCTGACGGGATTTCTGCATAGTTAAGGAATGGAATAAAAAACTTGGTAAAGTTTCTCTTTGGATTTCTTGA
Organism: Sminthopsis crassicaudata; assembly: GCF_048593235.1. Lineage (NCBI taxonomy): Eukaryota > Metazoa > Chordata > Mammalia > Dasyuromorphia > Dasyuridae > Sminthopsis > Sminthopsis crassicaudata. The sequence goes on from NC_133618.1 coordinate 291,697,060, forward strand.
TCAGTATTTAGTCTTGTACAAATTTGAAACTTTTGATAGAGTAAACATATGAGAACTGTGTAATTTATCAGGCAAGTTTCTTTTTTTTTTTTTAACTTAATAATTTTTTATTATATATATATTTTTTATAATATTATCCCTTGTATTCATTTTTCCAAATTATCCCCCCCTTCCTCTATTCCCTCCCCCCGATGACAGGCAATCTCAGGCAAGTTTCTTAACCAGATGATGTTATACATATTTTAAAAGTAAATTATTATTGGTATCTTTTTGAATATCACCAACATATCAATGGATTAAAAGAGGAAAAAACAAATTCTGCAAAACCAAGATATAAAAAAAATGTTGATATGCAGCAAAAAAAGGAAGTCGGAATAAGAAGCTAGGATTGGGTCACTTCTCATACCTTTTCTTTGAGTACAAGCTTAGTCACAATCATTTTGCAGAATTTAGTTTCTCTTATTTTTAGTAATTAAAACATTTACTTTATTAAGGTCATTGTGTATATTGTTTTCCTTATTTAGCACATATCATTTAAGTCTTCTCATACTGCATTCATCATACTCATAATTTCTTACACTACAGTAATATTCAGATTCATATACCACAACTTGTTTAGCCATTTCCTAGTTGATATACATCTACTTTTTTGTAGTTGATCGCTACTATAAAAAGTGCTTTTATAATCAAAGGATATAGACATTTTAGTTACTTTCTTCAAATGATTCCAAATTGCTTTCTAGAATGTTTGAATCAATTAACAATTCTACCATTAATACATTAACGATCTTAACTTTACACAGCTTCTCCAGCATAGACTCCTTTCCACTTTGTGTCATCTTGGTAATTCACTAGATAGGAGGGAAAACCTCAGGGATTGTTTTTAATGTATATTTTTCTTATTAATGATTTAGAATGTTCTTTCACATGATAATAGTTCACAATACTTGTGAAAACTGTTCATTTTACCCATTGAATATATATATATATTTTTATATAAATATAGTTACATAATGCAGTATCTAATTTAATATGTAAATATTTACTAATGCTTGCATTTTAACTATTTACTTACATTTATTGAGAATGGCTTTTGATCTCATATTTCTCTCTATTTTCTTGTTGTTTTGGACAACATAACTTGGATGAGATACTTATCAAAGATATTTGATGTGAAGATTTTTTCCCCATTCTTATGCTAGTTGTATTAATTCTGTTCTTGCATAAGTTTTTAGTTTAATGAAATAAAAGTGATCTTCCTGCTTTTGTGGCAGAACGTTTGTGGGAGGAGCAAAAGAGTAAAAATTGAGCCTAATAATGAGGAGGAGGTAGAAATCATGTAAGTGATTTGGAGGTTTTTTTCACAAGTGAAATATATTAGAGGCTAAATTTGAGGCAGAGAAATTGAGAAAAATTTGAAGGAAAACAATCTCCAGGTGATGTCTCTATATTTACATAGTATAATCTGTAGAAGTAAACTCAGAAAAGTAAGGAGGAAAAAATAATTGACAAAATAAGATGAGTTAGGTAAGAAAAAGTAAGTGGGTTAAGCAAATGAAAGAAAGTAGAGTGGAGTCAAGCAAAATTGGTGAAATAGAAGATCAGTGCAAGATGGGTATACCTGCAACTATAGTAGAGTTGTTGGGAGTAATGAAAAGAATCTTAATGGGATCTTCTAGTTCTTAAGAAGTTACTCTTGTATACTAAAATTTTAAACTGATGCTTGGTTTGAGGTATAAATAACCATGAGTAGTTTAACCAAATAAGGCCCAAAACCTAACCATGATGGAGTGTAGTCTTTCAAGGAAGCGCGTGACATTTGTATTATTACTCTTATAGCTGAGTTTTTGTTATATGTTCCAAGTATAGGCTGAGTTCCTTCATGAAAGATAAGGTAAAGGAACTTTCTCCACTTTAGCTTGTTAGGGGGAACAAGGAGAATATTCATAGAGGGGAAAATGAGGATAGAAGAGCTGAGATTTTATCTTTATTAGAACAATGGGATGTGAGAAAGTAGAACAGAGAAGAAAGGGAAAGAAATTTTGTAATTTGAATTTACAAAATATCTGAGGCTCTTCCCAAAGAGAACTTGACATTTTGGGCAGATGCCATTTTATAAGAATGATATAATAGAACTACCAAAGCTATCAGATGTGGATTCAACCCATAAGGTTACAGATGTAAGCAAGATCAAGTAACAGAAAATGAATGTGTGGCAGTGTCCTATAAAAACAGAATGGGCTAAGACTTGTTAGCAAAGCTAAGAACAAAGTTTTTTTGTTTTTTTGTTTGTTTTTTTTCCCTTTTGGCGATACAGTTGGGGTTAAGTGACTTGTCCAGAGTCACACAGCTAAAAAATATTAAGTATTTGAGACCAGATTTGAACTCTGGTCCTCTTGACTTCAAGGCTGGTGCTCTTATCCATTGTGCCATCTAGCTGTCCCAAGTTAATTTTTTTCCATAAAGTATATTGGGAGAAAAATAAAAGAGAAGGAATAGAACCTTCACTTGAGACAGCAGTGATGATGATGATGACAACAGAGAGCAGGCAGAGTTTCTCAGTTCTTTTTTTTCTCTTGTTTTTCTGCAAAGGAGAAACATCATACTGCAAATGTCAGAACAAAAATGAGTAATAGGGAGTTAATATCAAGATGAGAAAGGAAATCAAGGAGATCATCTTGTTGTCTTTGATAAATTCAAGTCACTTGGCCAAGATGGAACTGTATCATTGGTTCCTGAAAGAATAGGACAGTGTGATTGTTTGACCAGTCAGTGATATTTGTATATATGATATATATTTTAATTTTTAACAAGTTTATTTTCTTTCACTATCACCTCCCATACCTTAGCCCAAATATATTTTTTGATGTAGTGAAGCAAACTAAATTGCATTGTATCTTAATATATATATGTGTGTGGGTATGTATGTGTGCATAAAATTAAATTTTAGAATTGTTTTCCTTTACATAGTTGTGGCCTTTCATCACTTTCTCAGTCTATTGTATCTTGGTCTTTGTATAAATATTATGGTTTCATTCACTACATTCTTCAACATTTCATTCAAATATTTCTAGGTTTTTTTCTGAAACGATCATTTTCTTTATTAGAGCACAGTAATATTCCTTTTACATTTATATACCATCATTTATTTAACAATTTTCCAGTTGATGGGCATCTACACTGTTTCCAATTCTTTTCTACGATAAAAAGCATTCTCTTAGTTTATCTTTGACATAAAGTTTTTAAAAAATATTTTCATTTTTAACATGTTGAAATTCATTATGTATTTGAAGTAGAAATATTCAGTAAAATATGGGCACTGTCATCCAAAATGGAAATACATGTTCTGAACAGTGAATATAATTAGAGTTTACTTTTAATGGATGGCATAATCCTCCTTGTTAAAACAGGGGACCATTCAAGTATTTCCTAAATTAGCATTAAAAAAAAAGAGTAGTTTTAACAATAACCAAAAAAAAAAAAAGTGAAACCAGATTAGCCCTTGGTGGTGGTGATCATTCTAACAAGCAGTGAAGCAACAAATATTTATTTGGTGCCTATTATATACTGGGTACTGTGCCATTTGCTAGAAATACAAAGATAAAACTTTAAAAGGAAAAGTTCCTACCCTCAAAGAGTTTATATTCCTATATGGGGGAAACAAACATGTATAGTAAGTAAAAATAAAATACAGATTATATTCTGTGACCCAAATTTCCCTCTATGGATTTTGGGCTTTTATGTGAATGTCCTAGTCTTGGTGGCTTTGACTAAGAGATTATTAATCTATTGGTCTCTTATCCTAACTCAGATATTCTGGAGAAATCTGAATAAACTTTAGATACAGCTTTTGTCTGGATTTTCGAGTATTGGGACTCCCAACTTTTCCAAAACATAAAATACATAAAACTTAAAAGACTCACAGAAGCTCATCAACAGACCCTGAAGTAGTATTAATGTGGCCCTTTAATCTGAAAACTCACTTTGTGCCCTATAAGGCCACAGGTATTCTAGCAGAAATACTGAAGTAGGTTGTCATTTCCTTTTCCAGTTCATATTACAGGTGCAGAAACTAAAGCAAACAGTTAAATGACTTGTCTAGGGTCACATAACTAACTAGTAAATGTCTAAAATTGGATTTGAGTCGAGTCTTCTTGGCAATATGAGTCTTCAGACAAGAATACGTAAAAGCAATAAAATGAGATAGAGTAGAAAATTAGTGGAAGAATAGCAAGGAAAAGACACCTTTGAACAAATGATGCAAAAATCTCATTCAAGAACTAAATGAACCAGATAGAGAATACTAATTCAATAATAGAACAACAGATATCAAAACCAAATAAGTAGAAAATCTAATAGAACATAAAAAGTAGGTCACCTGAAAAGAAATCAAGAAGAGATAAACTAAGAACTATTAGACAATCTGAAGATTATAATCAGATAAAATCTGTATTTTAGGAAATTATAAATGAAAACATGAGAACCAGAAGACAAAGTGAAAATACAAAGAATTAACTGATCACCTCCAGATAGAAACCCCAAAATAAAAACTCCCAGGAAACATCATAACCAAAATCCAGAGTTTTCATGTCAAAGGCAAAAATACTAAAAACAACTAAAAAATAAGGTTAAATAAGAAACCACAATAAAAACATATATAAGGCTTAGCAGTTACAATCAATGAGAAGATTGGAATTTTATTTTCCAAAAGAAATAAAAATTTGATGACAAAGATAGTCTATACTATAAGAGGAAAATGGACTTTTTAATGTAATAGAGAATTTCTAAACATTTTTAATGAAAAGAGAAAAACTGATTATAGACATTTGGAAATGGGAATATAGGTAGCCAAGAGAACATAGATATCTGTATAATTAAAAGAGAATATGTGGGAATTAATTGCTTACATGATAATAGAGTAATAAGAAATGTCTTCTCAGGACCATAATATCTTTGGGAGTCATAAAGTAAAAATGACAGAATAAGTGTGGGTATGGTTTTGTTCTGTCTTAGGAGAAGATAAATATAGGAGAGAATTGTATTGAGAGGGAGAAAAGAAGAGAAGCAACTATTACATAGTAGAGGTGCTTAAGATGAAGAATGAAGAGGAAAAAGCAAGGGGAATGGGCATCCCATGAATCTCTTTCATTTCAGACAAAGGAAGCTTGAATACACTTACACCGTATCCATTTATTCCTCTCCTCTTCTCTCCCCCTCCCCCCCACCTTCCTCACATATAAAAATTTCATATAGAAATGCATTAAATTTAAAAGGAAAATAGGCGGGAAAAGGGTAAGAAAGAGACAGGGCTCTGAGGTAGGTCGGGATAGATAAGGGAAAATGGTCATAAAACAATCTCAAATTTGTAGGGAAAAAAAAGGATTAATGGAAAGGAAAAGAAAATCTGAGTATCAGTACCATAGTAAGAAGAGAGCTGAAACAAGAAATAGACTGTTTTACTTCTATGGTCACACAAATATTAAGCAAATTCCCTTATACCTTATTTGTAAAGAGAACATTGGAAATAAAAAAAAGTATAAGACCCAAGGATAGAGGAAAATACACAATTAACAATCTTAAATGTAACTGGAACTGGGATGAACTCATAAAATGGAAGAGGATTATAGAATGGATTAAAAAGCAGATTAAAAACAAATTTAAAACAATCATATTCACATAGTTAAAATGAAGTGCTAAAGCAAAATTACATTTCAGCAGAACTCTAAAAAGCAAGAATAACAATCATGATTTCAGATAAAGCTCAAGTAAATATAGAGAAGATAAAAAGATAAACAGGGAAATGATGTGCTTGGACACCATAGACAAAAATGCATCTAATAACATAATATTCAAATATTTAATGGAAAAGTTCATTGAATTGGAGAGAAAAATAAGAGAGCTATAATAGCAAGGGACCTTACTCTTTTCAGACCTACATAAATCTAACCAGAAGATTTTATCTTCAAAAGTGAATTAATGTGCCCGTTTTCCCATATACCCTTCAACATATCACTTTTTTTTGTCAGCTTTACTAATATGTAGAAGAAGTAGAATCTTCTCAATTTGCATTTCTTTAATTGTTAGTAATTTGAAACATTATTTTTATATGGCTCTTCATAAACCCTATATTCATTCTCTTGAAAACTGTATAGTCATCTCATTGTTCCATTTGTCTATTGGGGAATGGCTCTTCAAAAAAAAAATCAAATCAGTTCTTTAAGTATTGACAATATATGATTTCTTTGTCACAGAACTTGCTGCAAAGATCCCTTCCCTCAGTAATCTGTTTTCTTTCTAGTTTTAGCTACATTAATTTTGTTTGTGAAAAGCTTTTTAATTTTATTAAAAATTGTCATCCTCTGTGATAGTCTCTAACATATCATATCCTTTTGATCATATCCTTCTCCTGTAACTATTGTTGAGAAAGATATTTTCTTCCTTGTTCATCTAAGTTGTTTATAATGTGATCTTTTATATTTAAATTGTATATCCCTTTGGCTTTTATCCTGGTATATCACAGATAAGTCTGTAACTTTCTATTAGATTTTGTTTTTCCAGTAATTTTGACAAATTGTGAATTTTTAACACCTTGTAACTATATAATCTTTGAGGTTATCAAATACTGTACTGATGTTTATTTCTCTCTTCTGGGAACCAAATCTATTCCACTTGTTAACTATTTCTTAATCGTAGCCAAATTGTTTTGATAACACTACTTTTTAGTTAGTTTGAGATGGATAGTAGACTTCTCATTTATTTCACTACTTTGAGATTCTTGAACTTCTGTTCCTCTAGATTAATTACTTTATTATTTTTTTCTAGCTCTAAATCAAACTTTGGTAGTTTGATTGTCATGGCAATGAATAAATAATTTAGATAGCTTTTTAGTGGGTGTTTGTGGGTGTATAAAAACAATTAACACTTCAATTTTTAAAATAATTTTTATTTATATTTATCATTTATTATTTTTATGTTTATTATTGTAAATAGTATTTCATAATTATATTCACATTTATAAGTAATCAGTATATTTTATATATTCAGTCATGGTAAATTGAATTTTTTCTGTTTCTTCCTCCTGAGCTTTTTTGGTACTGTATAAAAATGCCAAACTTTAAGTGGATTTATTTTACATCCTACAACTTTACTAAAATGATTGTTCTATTGATTTTTAGTTAACTTTCTCTAGATAAAACATATAATTTATAAAAGTTAATTTATTTTCTTCGTCACCTATATTTAATCTCTATTTCTTTTTCTTGTTATATTGCTTTATGTAATATTTCTTAGCACATATCAGATAGTATTTTCAATTGACCTTGGTTTGCCAACTGATAATATCAAACAGGTCTCTAGTTTATCCCTATTTTGTATAACTCCTTCCATTTTAAAAAATTCTTATCTATGCATCATATTTAATTTCTTCCTCTCAGTGTTTTTATCATTCTGTGAATGCCATTGTAGCATTTGAACTATATATATATATATATATATATATATATAATCTTATTCTGCTTCCCTATTATATAGCTAGCCCATATTTTCTTATCATAAGTTTCCTGCATGATATCCCTTTTTACCATTTATTTTTTACCTGAAGTCATTGGTTAATATGTTTTCACCTATAATTGGATCTTAAGATTTAAAGGAGAATGTTATTGTTCTTGTTTAGTTCCCACTAGCTTGCAAAAAAAAAAAAAAAAAAAAAAAAAAAAAAGTACATACTTCTGAACTATTGAGATTCTGTAGCTTCAGAATTTTTGAATGATAAAATTCTAGTTGAGACTTTTTTTTTTTTTAACCCACAAAAAAACCCACTTCTGTTAGAGTAATTTATTGGCTTTTGACATATGTAAGCCTCAACTGGAAAGTTAAGGCTTTACATGTTGTCTCAAAAAACATAGATTGTGAGGATTTTTATTAAACTAAATTGATAAAAAGTCTACAATATAATCAATAAGTTAATTAAATCAAAATAATGTTTTAGCATCCTACAGTACTTTTTTTTTCTTGTATATCATTCTACATGATTATTTGAAACTAGAGAAGAAAAAATAATTGCTTTTGTGTCCAAGCAACCATTCTTATTTTAAATTAATCTATTTAAGTAATTATATACTATTAAGGCATATCTTGGTAGCCTTAGTAGATGAAAGACAAAAAATAAACATGAAATGGAACACATCTTCCAGTATTTCCTAGTGATCTTTACTTATCTTTGAGGATACTATAACCACTTTGAACTCTTAATACCTCAAAACCTAGTGAGGAATGTAGAAATGATATTTAAGAAATCAAATAGAGAAGAATAGCTCAACTTGGCATATATAATTAGACAAAAACTCTGTTAAAATTGTTACAAGTAAGTAAGGGACTGATTTTAAGATTTCAGAGGGAAAAAATTCCTCCCAAATGGAAAAGATTACAGATAAAATTATCTTCCTCTCTTCCTCAGAAAGAAGTAATTGAGAAGATACTTCTCTAGCATTTGACACTGTAGATCACTTTCTTCCAGATATGTTCTCTCTTCGTTTTTGTTTGTTTGTTTGTTTGTTTGTTTTTGTGGGTTGGTTGGTTGGTTTGTTTTTGTTCTCCTATATATTCTTTCTTCTGAGTTTTTTTTTTTTTTTGATCGTTTTGTAGGCTTTTTCTTTTTTCTTTTTTCTTTTTTCTTTTTCTTTTTTTTTTTTTTTTTTGGCTCTGTACTCTGTCTTATTTCTTCTGAGTCTTATTTGCTGGTTTTTCATTTTTATCATCTCCACTAATCATGGATATTCCAAGGCTCTATATAGGACTCTCTCCTTTTTTTTTACTTAATCACTCTTTCTCTTGGCGATCTCTTCAGCTCCCATGAGTTCCTTTATTATCTCAATAAAGTGACAATTTTAGATCTTTATATCTATCTTTAGTCCGTCTCCTGAATTATATGTACATCTCCAATTACCTTTTGTATGTCAACTAGAATGACTCATAGCCTTCTCAAACTCAACATGTCCAAAGCAGAATTCATTTTTTTTACTTCATTCTAAATTTTCTTTTTTACTTTCATTATAAATTTAACAGGCACTAAAAAAAAAAAAAAAAAAAAAAAAAAAAAAAAAAAGAGCATTGCTTATATGCATAATAGACTAAAAAAGAAGATTGCATGTGAAATTGTGAATTATGCTTGTTGCTTTGATTTCTAAGAAACAAATTCATCTGCCTTCCACCATCATCCCTACTATCTCTTCTCCTTTCATAAAAATAGAAAATCACTGTAGCATAAATGTAGTCAAGCAAAACAAAATCCCACATTGGCCTTTTTTAAAATATTTTATTATAGATTTGGGATATGTCACTATCAAAAAGGAAGTAGTGTGCTTCATTATTCTTTTGGAATCAGAATTGTTTATTGTGATCAGAGTTCTCAAGTCTTTTAAAGTTTTCTTTATGTGTTTTTGTTTTTTTAATGATATAATTATATAAAATTTTCTGCTGGTCCTGCTTTCTTAACTGTGCATAAGTTCATATAATTCTTCCTAGGTTTCTCTGAAACTGTCCTTTTTATCAGTTTTTATAGTGCAATAATATTCCATTACATTCATATGTTACAATTTGTTCAGCTATTCCAAAATTGATGCTCATTTCTTTAGTTTTCAGTTCTTTTCTGTAAGAAAAAGAGCTATTGTACATATTATTTTACATAGTCCATTATCTTTGATCTCCAGGTTACAAGCCTAGTTATAATATAATTGAGACTAAGTGTATGTACAGTTTAGTGACATTTAAAGTATAGTTCTAAATTGATTTCAAGGATGTCTGTGCTAAATCAGAACTCTACCAACAGTTAACCTAGGGTATGTGTTTTCTCCCCTTATCTGCTATGTTCTTGTCATCTTTGCCAGGCTGCATTAGGTATAAAGTACAATATTATAGTTGCATTCATTTGCATTTCTCTACTTGTTAGTGATTAAGAAAAGTATTTTTTTTTAAATATAGCAACTGAAGCTTGGATTTATTTCTTTGAAAACTGCTTGTGCATATCCACTGAAATCTGAAGAATTCTTATTTTTATAAATTTGAAGCAGTTCCTCATGTATCTTGGATATATCAGAAAAACTTGCTACAAACAGTTTTCTTCCCATTTTCCTATTCTAATTGTTTTGTTTTGCTTGTGCAAAAACTTTTAAAATATCTGGGGGCAGAGCCAAGATAGTGGAATAAAATCAATGACTCACCTGAGTTCTCCCATATTCCCCTTAAAGCAATGTTAAAAAATTAATACCTCAAAATGAGTTCTGAAACAGCAGAGCCAACAAAATTCAGGTTGGCAGAAAAGTCCATCTCACTGGGGTGAGAGGTAGCCCAATCCAGCCTAGGTCACACCCTGACAAGCCAAAAGCAATCCTTTTGACTGAATTATTAAGCTCTCAGCCCATAGACAGTGTGGGATAATCAGTCAGAATAATAATTTAAATATTGTGAAGTCAGAATTATTGAGAATTTAGTGGTGTCTACATTAAAGGATCAGAGATCAAAGGAGCTGGGATTACAATCTAGAATCACTTAGCAAACAAAATCGTGTATAATACTTTAGAAGGGAAATTTGGGTATATAATGAAAGAAGCCTTTCAAGTATTCCTGATGAAAAGATTTCTCTTTTTTCACCTTGTCCCTCTTCTACCTCTCCAATCCTCCCTTTTATCACCATCCCTCCTTTTTCTTTCATTCCTTTTCCCTCCTACTTTTCTATAAAGATAATTTCTATACTCCACTGAGTGTTCATGTTATTCCCTCTTTGGACCAATTTCAGTGAAAATAAAGTCTATTTACTGCAATCCCCTTCCCATCTTTCCCTCCAATCTAAAAAAGTTCTTTTGTGCCTCTTTTATATGACATAACTTACTCCAGTCCTTTCCCTTTCTCCTCCTCCCATTTATCTATTGAAGGAATGACTCTTGTTCTGTCAGTTTCTCATATAAAGGATGTATGGTGGTCTTTATCACAGGAATTTGTTGAGAAAAAATTTTCCCCAATTAATTATTTCCCTTCTAACTTCATTGAATGAACAAAAAAACTCTTCAGTTTTATATAATTATAATAGTTCATTTAATCTCCTCTATTCTTTTAATAATATCACCTTTATAGCTAGATTATTTTTACATTTGGAAACAGTATATATATATACACGTGTGTGTGTGAGTATGTGTATACTCTGATGCTGATCTAAATAATTTTGCAGGTATATAGCCATAAATAGGAGATCATTTACCTAGTTGGCTTCCTTGGATATATTTATATTCTATTGCTTCTGAATTTTATATCAATAATCAATTAAACTAATGAAAACTTCTAATTTTTTTAACCAGTACCATATATTTTGGGTGAGTCTTGTTTTATAGTATGGTTTGAGATTTGGTCTTGGTAAGTTCCCTTCTTCCCTACTTTTTTCATTATTATTCTTGACATTTTTGACTTTTTATTAATTTTCCCCCTTATTTTATAAAATAACTTTTTGGTAGTTTTTGTCATGTGAAATTGAATCTTTAAATTATCTTAGATAGCACTGACATTTTATTATGTTGGTTGAGCTTAACCAAATTCATTTTCAATTTTTAATTTTTAAACTCTTTTTAAAATTTCTTTAAAGAGGATTAGATTGTTGTATCCAATTAATGCTTGTGTGCAGCTTTGCAAGTGAACTTCCAAATATTTTTAATAGTCTAGTTATTTTGAAAAGAATTTTTTTCTATCTCTGTTTTCTAGGTTTTGTTGGTAACATACAGAAATATTGAAGATTTTTCTATGTTTATATTCTACTGTTTTATTGAAGTTAGTTTCAACTAATTTTAGTTGACTTTCTACAGTTTTCTAAGCCATTATCTCACCTTCTACAAGGAAGTTTTTCTCAGTATCTCTCTTGATAATTTATAATTTATCATTTATATAAGCTTGTTTGTATGTTGTTTTCATGTTATCTCCTTCATGAGCGCAGAGACTATCTTTTACCTTTCTTTGTATCACTAGTTTTTAACCATAGTGACCCAAACAGAATGATTCTTAATAAATATTTAATTCTTCCTTTTTTATCTCCTCCTCCCTTATTCTTTTTAATTTATCTCTCTACCAAATCCTTGTCTGTTTAATTCTTCTTTGTCCAGTTCAGCTGAGAATAAAGTTTATGAATTCCCCTGCTCCTGTTTATATAATCTTTGCTTTATGCACTTCATTTTTTCAAAATAGTAAGTTCTTCTCCTTCCTCATTTCTTTTTGTGTAGTCCTCTTTCTCTCTTTCTTTCTTTTGAAAGAAACAAAATAAAACAAAACCACTTCCAAATCCAAAGATTGTCTTTGAAGTAATATTTATCTTTTTTTTTTTTTGGCTATTTAGATTCTGAATTTTACCAAAGGCATTCCTAGCTGTTTTCAGTTTAAAGGTTTTTGTTTTTTTTAGGAGATAAATACTTTCTATTTTCACTTAACTTCATTTTTCATTTAACTATTTTCACTCTTGTTTCTAAAAGATCTGGGCAGGTTTGTTTTTTCATGATTTTTAAAAATATTCTGTTAAAACTTTTTTTTTGTTTTGTCCTAGTTTTAAGGGAATCTGATAATTATTAAATTATTTCTCTTTGACTTGTTTTTCAGGTCACTTCTTTTTCATAATAAATATTTACATTTTCTTCTATTTTTTTCAATATTTTGATTTTGTTCTGACATTTCCTGTTAATGCATGAATTTATTGAGTTCTGAATACTTCATTCTGTTTGGGAGGAGTTTTACTTGGAAACTTTTTTATCTTCTGTTCTATTTTATTTGCTTTTCAGTTTTTTCCTTTAAAACTCACATTTTATTTTTAGTTTCATTTTTTATTTCTTGCCTCCCTTTGTCACCCTTGTAGTTAAGATATGTGTACATATATGTATATTCCCTCTGAAGTTCTACTTTGTGAAATTATTTTCTTTTGTGTTTAACCTTGTATGCATAACCTATAATGTGTTAGTATGTTTAGTGTTTTTTTGTTTGTTTATTTATATTTTCGTTATTGATCTTAGTCTAGGTTTTATTTGGGTTGGTTTTCTGTGGGTCCCCCTTGATTGGATTATATGGATTTTATTTTGTCCTGATTTCTTTGTAGACTAGATGCCCCTTAAATTAGATAACCCTCAGGTCTTTAGTTGGTGATAAAGCCCCCCCCCTTCCCTTCCTAGTTTAGTTCTTAGCTGCTTGGGTCTCCATGTGTTCCATTGTCCGTTGTAGCTTTGTCTGTCCTCTTATTTTCTCCTTGCATGGTCCCTAACTAGGAGTTGACTTCATCCCCATCTGTAATGCTGGCAGGTCTCGATGGGATATGGGGTATCTCAATGGTCTCAGGATTCCTGGCTTAGCCTTTCTGGAGCTGGCACTCAGCTGCTGATTGGACTTGTCTTTTGTGGCTCTTTGTGCCCCTGTCTCATTTTTCAACCTATGTACTAGATTGTGCTTCCTTGCCTGGTGTCATTCCTTTCCTGTCTCAGTATACATCCTGGCTTCCTGGTTAGATAGCTTTTGGCTTTGTTTGTTGTGCAGTCCTATATTGGTTTGAGGATCTTACTTTTTTGCCTTCAATTGGAATGCTTCCTAGGGCCATGAAGAAGTAAATTGATATATCTTTTCCAGGAATAATGGCTGTTTTTTAAAATAATGATTCCATAATTGAAAGAATTTTGAAAGGGGGAAAGATGATATGGTTATGCATGCCAAAGCAAGGCTTTTGCCTAAGACATGAAAAATTAGTCTAGAGTAAAGAATAAAATGGAACATGGCTGGCTTGCCTAAAATAGTGGACCAGTTGAGACGGATGCCATTTAGAACAATGGGTCTCTATGGCTAAAATTTTAGAGATGAAAAAAGGATCAAAACTTTCAGGATATCTAGGCGTTAAGGTTTTTAATAAGAGTAGGAATGAGCTACTTGCTGGTGTTTGGTGGGAGGATTGAGTTTCTTTATGATTCATCTGGAATGTCTGTATTACCTGAACATGCCTTGTTCTTTCATGGCTCTGCCCCTATTATCTTCATGCTCATGGACTTTCAACCACCTTCTACCCTCCCAACATTCCTCTATGATAAATAAGAAAAAACAAATAAAAATATTGTCTATGTCTGAAAATGTAGACTTTATCCTACATCTCTGGAAACCGGAGACATGCTTTTGCTACCAGTTGGTAACTATTAACTATTAAATATCACTATGTACAAGCATTGTGTTCACCTCTTGGGATGCAAATAGAGGCAAAAGATAGTCCCCACCCTCAAGGAATTCACAATCTAATTTAGCAGCTCTCAGTTTAATCAGTTTCTATTCACTGCACTAATCAAGAGTTTTTCTGAGGACCTTGCTAATTTAGAAAAGAAGTTATGAACTTTAAGATCAGATCAAGGACAGTCTTGTTTCATATGTCATTCTCATGTATTTTCATCTGCCTTGCACTTGTGCCCTAAGGACAATTGGGTACTCATGTGCCCTAAGGAACTTGAATCTTTTTTATCTGCTATTGAATCCTATTAGGTTGTCTCTTTAATTTATAATGGGAGCTCTTTGAGAGCAATTATCTCATCTTTCTGATTTTATCCCAGGTACTACTGAACACTGTGCTTAATATCTAGTAAGTGCTTACTGAATTGACCAATCACCATATATTTATTAAGCACCTATGTACCAAGCACTAAGTACTAGGAATAGTAATAAAACAATCCCAACTCACAAGTATTTTACATCAGAGACAGAACGTACATATAAAATATATGCAGCCTAAATATAAAATTCAGTACTTTACATCAATTAAAAGTAGTTAAGCATAAGGTAGTTTGAGAAGAAAGTAGTATATAAGTAGTTGAAGGATGTCATCAGATAAAACTTCATGTAGAACTTCATCACATTATTGATATGGTTGATGTGGTATCAGATGGGGTTCAGTCATGGGAAAAATTCACATTGGTAATTCTGTTTGGCAAAAGGTAGCTTTGTTTAGAAGAGGTTGCAGACAAAATGAAGTAATACAATAGACCCATAAATGGTAAATATGAAATAGAGTTGGAGAGCATGTTAGTTAGCAAGAAAGGGATTTTAGCAATTAATGATGGAAAGGGCAAATTCCCTAGTTACCACACTTAGCCAAGAAAAAGAAAATTTCCTTAGCAGGCAGGCTAATTTTAGAAGGGATTAGTTGGTTAGCTAAGAAAGAGAAAGACACCACAAGGCATGGTGGGGTTTGAGAGACACCATGCAGGCACAGGGGAGGGTTGAAAGGAAAGACACCATGAGCAGAGGACCATAGTAAACTGACCCAAGGGATTCAGCAACACATTTACCAAATATGGTGTGGGCCATACGCAGATTTATAGAGGAAATTCACCTCAGGGCCATGACTGGTATTTCTGACAGAATCTAGCTAGGCTGCCCATGACCCCCACAGAGGGGGGCCTCTGGGGTTTGACATACCTTGGATTTCTTGGCTGGACGCAGCAAGGTGGGACTATAGGTAAAACTGATCCCCACCAGTGTTCTTCCCTGTGTGCCTCAGGTCAATACTTCAGTCTTTCTCTGCCAACTGCACTCATCAATTGCCCACCCTTTTAATATGTTAAAGAAACATGAAAAGTGAATTGGGGCTCCCTAAACAGAATGGGGTCTAGTATACCGATGCTGGTTTTAGGGGCCAAAACACCTGGGACATTTGTTAAGCAATATCAGAAGCTGGAAGTGAAATAACATGGTCTGTGGGATGGAAGTGTTATAGAGAACTGAAGCCAAAGTTTGGTGACATCATAGTGGTACAAAATTAGATATCAGGGCACAATAACAGATTAGCACAGGATCATTTTGCACTTTCCTGGGGGCCCACTCATACCCTGGGTAGTATTGTTCTGGGTCCATTCACTCCAACAATCAGTTTCCCCCCAAACAAATGGAGCCCAAAGTCCTTTGGAGTATGGGGCAATGATCTCATCTTCTGAAACTACTTCCTGCGGAAAATGGGTGTAGAGCTGAGTTATCCTACAGAGTCCCAATTTGAAGGGGTACTGAGTTTGAGGGACAGGCCAGGAGCTGCTTGCAGATCAAATGAGTTTTGAGTCAGATCCCTGAGGCTAGTAATTAGTGAAGGCTCATTGATCAAAGCCTAGGAGAAAACTGTCCAGTTTAAGGACAGAAAATCAATTAGGACTTTCAGAAATGTTTGGAGAAGGCTCATCTTACAGCTTGCTTTTTATCCAAAAAGTTAAGACAAAGAGAGCTAAAGCAAAAATAGAGTCCTTCTCTTTCTTGAGCAATGTTCTCTGCCTTCCCTGAAGAAAGAGTATGCCAGACAGGACAGCTTCTAAAAACAGCTTGTTTAGGTAGCATTTCTTTTAGGAGATATGAGGTACTCGGTTGATAAAGAAAACCAAGAAGTGACAATTAAAAGAAGGGGGGGTGAGGTGGACTCTTCAGAGATCTGTTTCCAGAGACCTTCATTAAAAGTCATTTTTAACAAAAGCCAAAAGACCCACTTTAAGAGTGGGATGATTATTAAAAGTGGGGGGCCAAGCAAATAAAAGTCAAGATCCCCATGAAGAAGATTGCTTTATGGAGCTGAAAATATATTTAACTCAAAAGTAATTTTCAAAAAGAAGGATCCCATCAGACTAACTGAGGCATCCAATACTTCCTTAATAGGGATCAAAGAATTATTCCCTGTTAAAAAAAAAAAAACAACAAAAAAAAACAGAACTTTGAAATAGAGAGATTAACTCAAACCTCCCTGCAAAATATCAGACCTTGGGCATGACTAATAATCCTGCCTAATGGTTTTTCCTAGCTAGTTCATAAGAGACTCTAAAGGACATTCTTTGTAGCCTTGCAGAGGCCTAAGAGAAGTTTCTACTGGTTTATCTCTGAGATTAGAAGCTGGCCTAAGGATGTTTAAAACCACCAGGAGGAAGAAATCCTCTTTGTCAGGGTCCTTTGTTGGATGGACAGGGAGAGGCTAACATTAATTTGCCAGAAGCTTTTTATGATGTGTCAGCAAGCCATTTTCTATGGCATATGCATATCAAAAAATTCATTCATTTATTGGAGTTTTAAATATATTTATTGCAGAATTTATTGAGATCCTGAACAGGATCAGAATCGAATACAAAGACTTTTACCCTCAAAGCATTTCTGAGTCCATGGGAAAAATTTTAGAAATCTATTAAGCCATTGGTTGAGTCTTAAAGATATGGCTAATCCCTAGAGTGCTCTGGCTATATGGGAGGGGAGCAGTGAGAAGTGAAGGACCACTCCTTGTCCATCTCACTAAATGCTGGCTGCCTAGGATAGGCACTATCTGGAGGAATATTCCCTAAAATTTCTGCCCTGGGGCTTTCATCTTTATTCATGGCTTTTTAAGTTGACCATATCTGGACCTACCTACAACCATTCTTCATTTCACTTCCCAGGCCATCTTGACATAAAATGATAGCCATACCTGCCATCCATACTTGAACTCCAAGTCATGTCAATTCTATCAGTGCTCCTAAAGTGATTGTGTTCACTTTTTCCACCTTTTCCTATTCCTTTGACTTATTAAGCCAAAATGTTCCTCTCTCGCCACTTTTATTAGAATATCTGAGGGTGGGCCAAATAAGTTATAAATTTATAAGAAAACATGTTTATACCACAGGATACACAGGACAAATAGATGTATTCCCCATTAGCTTAAGTTAAATTGATATAATTAGCTTAAATAAAAAGAATTTTTTGCATGGATGTCATACAGGATACTTCCTAAGTTACATCTTCAAAGAAGACTGCACATGAATTTCTCTACCTTACCCTAAGTCACATTGCATGATAATAGCAGCTGGGTCTCTCTCACAAACAGTTAGATCAACCGCTAAATGTTCTTACATTTTGAAAGATTTAAAGGCCTTAAACAAACATACTTTTAGTTCAAGATATTGTCCCTCTGACTAACTCAAGGCATTTCTCTTGAGTGGTGGATTATTGACTTAATGGTCCATCAGACAATCATAATTAAATTCAAAACTCAAAAAAAAACAAAACAAAAAACCAGTTAAAATCTCAAGGTTTTCTCTCAAATAGCCACGACCTATATTAGATGCTTCAGATCTAAAACTAAAACAAAAACTTACAAATTATTGTGCATAACCTAACCCATCTCAGGGCTGATAAAGGTGGCTGTCATGTCAACACTTTCTTTTCACATATGCCTGCAGATTATAGTCAAAAGGAGGTTTTACTTGCAAATGAAACAATGCTATCAGGTTAAAATTCTTCTTTAGGTATTTTAAGAAAGCTATAGATCATATTTGTACAATATTCATTAAACAATGTGACTATGCTACACTAAATAAATGTTAAGTAATTTGTTGAAAACAGACGCTGAAAACTTTCTGCCATTTAAAAATTATCATATTTAGAGAATTTGCAGTTTACCAGAATTAAAAATATATAAATGACCAGAGTTGAAATAAAAGATATTCCTTTAAATTTCATTTAAGAGAGCTGAGCACAAGTGAGTGGGATTCTTTCTCACTTTTCCCAAGGGAAAAAGGCTCAGATCTGGGCTAAGGAGCACTTCCAACCAGTGAGAGGGAAGGGTGGATTATGCCCTCTTAAAACCAACTAACCATGCAAATAACTAGTAGTTAGTTTTCAACCCCCAATTTTAGATTAGCTCCCCAAATTCCTAATCAGGAATTTTCAGAAGTTTAAAGGGGAAGAGATTTCAAAACATTTCACCTGTTTAAGAGAATTTATACTTTTTTCTTTCTGTCTTTTAAAAGTAAATCTCTATCTTTGTTTAAGGGAGACAATGAGATATCTTTAAGACAGTCTTAAAATTTGGAACATAGGTGATAGCCAAATAATTTTGGGCAAAACTTCACAAAACTTATACCACATTTCCAGCAGGATTGACAATTTTAAGGCATAGTTTGTAGAATTTTTGCAAATTGCACAATATACAATTTAGAAAGCAATATAGCACCAAAAATAAATCTAATTTGAGAAGATACAAATATGTGACCTCTGAGTAAGTTACCAGAGAACTTTACTTCAATACCCAGTTTTAGCTTAAAATTAAATAAAAAACATTTAAATTTCCAGTCACACATATCTTTAAAATCTTTCATCCAGTTAAGTTTACAGTTTTAGCATATACTAGTTAATTGTGATAATTTCATGCAATATAAAATCATCTAACTGGCTTATCATTTTTTACATTTCTTTTCATGTTGACAAAGTTTACATTTTACAACTAAAATGCATATATGATTATCAAATAGCTCACATAATAGAGAAGCCACCTTTCTGGCCTCATGGGAAGAACTTGTCAGGTCATAAAATCCATTTCCTGGAAATTTAGAACTCTGAAACTTATTTTCATTCAGCCATTAAAATCCCATCAACACTAAATGGTACTGGTTTTACTATGATTTCCTAGGGATGAATTAGTAATGATAATTTTAGCTAATATTAAAGCATCAGAAATGGCAACATTCTGAGGGGGGAACTCAGCAATAACAAAATCTGGAATTTCAAATGTATTACCATTCTGTACCTGCTGTTTTATCAGAACCCCAATTTGAATTGGATAACTTTCTAATCAGATATCAGCCCAAAGCACATGAGACTATCCAATGAGGATCATGGATCAAGAGTTTGAAATAGCATCAAAAATAAATATGCCAAC
The DNA here is from genome assembly GCF_048593235.1 of Sminthopsis crassicaudata. NCBI lineage: Eukaryota > Metazoa > Chordata > Mammalia > Dasyuromorphia > Dasyuridae > Sminthopsis > Sminthopsis crassicaudata. The sequence continues at coordinate 291,716,759 of NC_133618.1, forward strand.
TTCAGTTAACTGCAATTGTACAAATAATTTGACACTTAAAATAATTTCAAGGCTGTGCTGTTTCATCTATGTAATTATTCCCTAAAAATCTACATGGAAGAGGATCATAATGTTCAATGAAAAGGAAGAACTGCTCATTGAAAGCTACAACAGTGAACCGAATTAGTTGAATTTACAAAAAAGGATCCCAAATCTACAGCTTAATTAGAGTTAATTCTAAATGAATTTCAGCAAAATTACTGAAAATAATTTTAAAATATTTAATCTAAGTGGAAATTAGATCTTTATTCAGAATCAATCTGAAAGGAAAAAATAAAATTATGATATTTCTATGACATACACACATGTATATGTGTGTGTGTGTGTGTGTGTGTGTGTGTGTGTGTGTGTGTGTGTGTGTGTATGGCAAAATATTGTAATACTTTTTTTTTTTTTTTGGCTGAGGCAATTGGGGTTAAGTGACTTGCCCAGGGTCACACAGCTAGGAAATGTTGTGTATCTGAGGTCAGACTTGAACTCAGGTCCTCCTGACTACAGGGCTAATGCTCTATCCACTGCACCACCTAGTTGCCCCTTAATAATAAATTTTTTAATAAAAACATACACAAAAATCACTTTATCTTTCCCTCATTCAATACAATACAATTCAATACCTATTTTGATTGCAAGAGTTTATGCAAGAAGAAAAGGATAAAATCCTTTACCAATTTTTTAGCAATGGACAAAATTATTTTTTGGATGGAATTTTATCACATTTTCCTTAATTAAAGCACTGAAAAATACAATTTATAATTGAATTCCCACTTTAAACTCATACAAATTTTAAACTATCTTTTGGGAGATATTTATGAATTCTAGTTTGTTTTTTCCCCTCTTAAGTGTAGGCCTGTGCTTAAAAAAACCTTTCCAACATTCATATTTGTGGTCTTGGAGCCCCAAAATTTTAAGGTGATAGAAAACTGCCTCTCCATGTTACAATAGTTTTCTTTTCAATTTACCCATCCATTCAACCCTTCTGCAATAGGAATAAAAAGAAAAGATTTCCCATGGGGTACAGGATGATTTTTCCAAGTCTTTTGGAGGCATCTCTGTCCTGTCTAAGGAGAACTTCTACATATTTGGAGTCCTGAGAAGAGGATTTTATGACTGGGAATTGAGGACATAGAGGATCCCCATCTACACAGAAATTGAGCCTGACTTCAAGGCATGGGGGATTTGAGGACCTACCATTCATCAGAGAGGCTGGACAACATACCATACAACATACCAGACAACAAGCTGCAATCTTGGTCATTCCCCAGTCCCTTCAATAGAAAGAAGTCTAGAAGCGGTTTTATGTCTTGAAAGCTTAACTTTTAAGATAGATTCAGGTCAGTTTAAATCACAAAGAGAAGGCAGACTGGCACAGATTGGCAGAAAGGAGAGAGGCGTGAAGACACAAAACAGCACAGAAAAGGGAGCTTTAAATCTTAGATGAATAATGTTACCCTAGTTACCCTTTGCACTATTGCGGAGTGCAAATCCCACTTCTGAGAACTCAAAATCCTACACTTAAATAGCTTTACCCACTCACCCAGCATCCGGGAGAGAAGTGGGGACGGGTTTTTACATGCAATTGTCCTCAGGAAAGGATGTGACCCGTTGGGGAGCATCCCCTACGTTTAGGTTCATCCTTTGCCCTCCAGTGAGCAAAGTTAATACATATGGGGAGTACCCTGGAGCTTTGCTTGGTCCCCAACTGTTTTAGGTGAGGAATAGGAATAAAAATATATTGGGGCATGCATTTCTTACCTTTAGTCAAGAAGAAGGCTTAAGGTTTCAAGTACCAAAAGGATATGGCTAATGGAGCAAATGATATGGCACCAGATGATGTGTTTTTAGGAAAAGGGCCAAATTTTGTGCTTCAGTCATGTGCAGAACTCACAGTGGCCATTCTCTTTGGCAAAAGGTAGCTTTATTTAGGAGAAAAGATTACAGATAAAATGAGGGGATACAATAGACCCCATAAATGGTAAATATGAAATAGAGTTGGAGAGCATGTTAGTTAGCAAGAAAGGGGTTTTAGCAATTAATGATGGAAAGGGCAAATTCCCTAGTTACCACACTTAGCTAAGAAAAACAAAATGCCCTTAGTAGGCAGGCTAAATCTTAGAAGGGATTTAGCACCCTAAAAGAGTTGGTTAGCTAAGAAAGAGAAAGACACCACAAGGCATGGTGGAGTTTGAGAGACACCATGCGGGCACAGAGGAGGGTTGAAAGGAAAGACACCATGAGGCAGAGGACCATAGTAAACTGACCCAAGGGATTCACCAAATATGGTGTGGGCCATACGCAGATTTATAGAGGAAATTTACCTCAGGGCCATGACTGGAATTTCTGACAGAATCTAGCTAGGCTGCCCATGACCCCCACAGAGGGGGGCCTCTGGGGTTTGACATACCTTGGATTTCTTGGCTGGACGCAGCAAGGTGGGACTATAGGTAAAACTGATCCCCACCAGTGTTCTTCCCTGTGTGCCTCAGGTCAATACTTCAGTCTTTTTCTGCCAACTGCACTCATCTATCCAGGACCTCACGATTATCAATGAAAACACTTGATTGAGATATAGAAAAATATAGGCATGTTTATTGCAGGGTTAACTTGGCCCTTTCTGCAGCAGGGCTGCCAATGTCTCCTAGTGATGCCCCCAAGCTGCTCCCCACCTGGCCTGTTCCCTGATGATAATAGTTTGAATTTATAATAATAGGTAACATTTATGTAGAGATTTACTAAGTACTTTACAAATATTTTCTTACTTTATCCTCAAGAACCTTTGAAAGGTGATTAGTGTTGTATATTATTCATTATTTTATAGATGAGGAAACAAGCAGAAAAAGATTAAATGACTTGGCCTGGGTCACTGGGTTACTTTCTAATAAAGTTTCTGATTTCTAAAATTATGATTTCAGACAAGGCAACAACAAAAGGATTTTATTAAAGTGAGAAACTACATTTTGTAGAGCTAACATTGGCAATAGTTTTATTTCAATGCTTTCTTTATATTTATACAATATAATAACAAAATATTTAAAGGAAAATCTAAATGATTATAAGGAGAAATTAACAAAAATCTATTAAAATGGAATATTTTGATTTATCTGTCAACCTTACACAAATCTAGTAAAACAAATAAAGAATTAATTACATGAATTTCAGGAAAATTTTACATGATAGGCTCTCATGATTTCCAGAAAGATATATTTTTTTAGCTATGTGTGGCACCTTTACAAAAACTGATAAAGTTTAGGATATAAAAACCTCACAAATGCAAAAAAGAATTGTGTCAAAAATTGAAACATATAAATGACAAACAAGTCTTCAGGAATATTTAAGATTTCTATTAACAAAAAATGAGAAAGAAACCAGATCAATGAATTGGGAATAGAACTATGAGTACCAGAAACCAGCAAATAAAAAAGCCAATTAAATACCAACAATAGAAATCCAGAAAATTAAAGAAGAAATTAATAAAATTAAAACAAAAAACAAGTCCCATTCAGTTAACAAATAAAAGTAGGATCTTTTTTTTATTTTTGGTGGGGGGAAGCAAAATAAACCATTGGCTAATCTGATTAAAAAGAAGAAACAAAGAACTAGTATAAAAAATGAAAACAGAAAATGAAAAAAAAAAGTATGAGAAATTTTTGCCTAACTATATGCTGGCATAATCAACAATAACATATTGAAATTAATGGAACAAGAAACAGGATTTAAATAATTTAAATAATCCAGTTTCTAGGAGTAAATTGAACTCTCAAAGAGAAAAAAAACCAACTCTGTGACCAGAGCACAAATGAATAAGGTAGGAAAAAAGGTTACCCCTTTTTTTCCCTCTCCCATCCCATTTACAAGGAAGTATTATAGTAAAGCAACTTATCCAGTGTATCATCATGGCCATGAGAGCATAGACTCAGAGTCCAGCTGCAGGTAAAGGAGCAAACCCAGGAAGTTCCGCAGAGGGACCTGTCCTAGCAGGGTAACCTGTCCAGCCAAATAACTGCAATTAATGGTGGCAACTTGACATCATAAAAAATACTTATGCCCTATTGTGCTGAAAGTATAAGTTTCCTTGACCACATATGTTTATTAAATATGTGTTACTATTACTACTATATATATGGTCATTCTTCACACTGATTTGTATTTTGGGGGATTCTCTTGTAATTTACATCCAGATTTACAAGAGAAATGTTTTGTTACTACTAGCATGTTATGCCATTTCAATAAACAACCTCTGAACAAATAATACTTCCTGTCCGACTCTTAAAGGTACCTGGAAGGCTTTATGAGTTTAGAATATTTTGAATCTGGGTATCCAGGTGATTTAACCTTAAGAGTCTTCAAAATCTTTCACGTCATTAGGGACAATTTAATGAATTACTTTTCTTGTACCATACAGTTTTAGTGATATTAAATAATTAAAATTCATTTTAGAAGCCTGAATACATTAAGAATCGATTTAATCCATGTAAGTAATTTGTTGAATATATTCCAATTGACATGAAAGAGTTAATGTTGTGGCTAGAGTACTGGATTTGGAATAAGAAAAATCTGAGTTTGAATTCTCCTTACATACTTAATAATTATGTTATCCTTGGCAAATCACTAAGCCTCAGTTTCCTCATCTGTAAAATGGCTATAATGGCATGGAACTATTGGGAGATAAGGCAAGATAAAATGTATAAAACATTTTGTAAACATTAAAGCATTATATCAATCTTAGCCATCATTATTATTGTTGTTGTTATTATAAGAGAAGTCCCTAACAGTTTTTTTTTTTTTTTTTTGAGAAAATCTACTGCAATCCATAATGTTCAAGAAAGCACAAATTTTGAGTGGTATATCAAAGTCAGCATTATTATTGTAATTGCTAATATTTGCTATTCATTAGTTAATAGATGGCATAGTAAAGAGAATGCCAAGCCTGAAGTCAGGGAGACTTGAGTTCAAATTTGGCCTTAGACACTTAACTAGCTGTGTGACCCTGGACAAGTCACTTAACCCTTTTTACCACAGTTTCCTCATCTGTAAAATGGGCTGGAAAAGAAAATGGCAAACCACTCCAGTATATCGCCAAGAAAGCCTCAACCTCAAATAGGGTCATAAAGAGTTGGACACAACTGAAACCATTGAAAAATATCATTAATTCTATAATGAAACTACCACCTTTGTGTAGTTCCAACAAACTAATAAGCCATAGCTTATTTTTTTTTATTTTAGCTATTTTTAGCTATTAGTGGGGTAAAGATCCTGACTTTCTTCTTTAAAAGCTGTTTGAAAATAGAATAATTCATTTTCAGTAGAAACATGCCTAACTTCATATAGGATTATTTGTCATGAGAATTTTTCTTTATTAATTAAAATATAAAGGGTTAAATTTGTTTTTAAATAACTTGGCTTAAGTTTCACAGATATCATTAAATTATGCAGTATTTAAAAAGTGTGACCTTGAAATTTATTCATAGTCTAATATATTTAAAATTTGCCTTTTTTTCATAAGTTCTGGTCAAGATGTCCAAGGAACAAGTGTGGTTGCAAATCTTCCCTTCCTGATGCGACAGAACCCTGCAGAGACACTTCGAAGGGTTTTACCAAAAGTCAGAGTAAGTTGGTATGAAATAAGTTTTGAATTTATCTTCCCTCCCCCAGTAAAAGTACTATGATATCAGTCTTAATATAATAGCTATCTAGATTGAATGAATATCTGTTTGAATCAGTAAGTACATTGCTTTATGGAAATTTCAGTGTTTCTTTAAATTGTTCTTTTGCCTCTGATGAAGTCTAGGAAATAATTTTGTTGAATGCTATGAAGATATTTATTTTTTAAAAAGTGATATTTATGTTAACATTTGCTTTCTTCTCCCAATGTGTGGTATTCTTTAATTTTATTAATCAATAATATTATACTGAGAACTGCCATTTCTTTGGTTGTAATTATATCTTCATTTGGCATATGCTAATATAGGTAAGCATTCTATTTTTATAAATAAATCTTATTTATTATGGTAAATCTTATTTATTCTGGTTTACTTGGTATTCTTTTGATTGGAAATATCTATTTACCTATGCTTACAAGCTTTTGTAGTATTACATAGCTGATTTTCATAATTATGACCTAAAAACATCCAAGATCCTGACATACCTTCAGAATCATCAAATAAAGATCATTATGTTTACTATATTTCAGTGTTGTGTATTTTATTATAATTTTCTAAACTTGATAATTTACGTATGATAAAATGACAGCTTAGTCACTAAAATATTTTAGCAGCAAAATCCGTTGAGATTTCTTTGGTTTGTAAAAATAGATATTCTATATCTATTATCTAAATATTATATTCATATATAATAAAAATGGAGACTTTTGTTAACCAAAATATTTAGAAAGGGACAAATGCAAATTGTATAACCATGCTGAATTATAAAGAGATTAATCTGTTTTCCTGAATTATATTTTCTATAATTTTACAAATTTTTCATTGGCAAAATGGGGGAGAATATGGCACTTGGTTATTTGGGATTATTTAGGGAAACATGACTTAAGGCAGAGGTTAATTGGACAACCTCTAGAGATCCATTGCAAAAAGGTATCATAAGAAGTGGTTTATCAGTGTATATTTAATAAAGGTACTTTAGTGATAACCTCTCTAAGATGTATGAAGAACTTCTACTTCAATACAAAATCTATATTGGTAGTGGATGACTCCATCCACTGATCTAGATCACAATCTTTTTATGATGTTATAGATAATTAAGGGACATTTCCAAAAAAAAATGATTCACCCTGTGGTTAATCTTTGATGAGCCTCATCTTTGATGAGCCTCTGTCTAACCCTCTTGTCTAAACTTGGCTCTTAGACAATAGATATTCAGAGTTTTTAAGTGTTTCTTGCTTGGAATATGAACTATCAGGATTTGTATTCTGCTAACTGCCATAGCTTTTGAGAATTCATTGTTATACTTAGATCATGAAGGAGGCATTGGAGAATAATTTTAGTGAAAGATAAAAAATTTTGTTTCATTAACAGGATTATATAGACTAAGTTTCAGAGAAGGTACAAATCTTCCCTACTAGAGAAGTTCCTCATTAAAAACCTCCCTACACTAATGAGGGTTTGGTTTAAAAAAATTAAAATGAATCAAATTCTCTTATAAATTTTATCATTTCAGAAGATATATTAAGATTCTAATTCTTAAGTAGCTTTAAAAACAGCAATCAGGATTTTATTATTATTTTAAATTGATAAGTGAATTGAATCAAACCATAATTATTTAACTTCTAAGTGAATAAATTCATTTATTCATTCAACAGAATTTACTTGGTTTTTAGTTACCCAACTCTTAAGTACTACACTGTAGGGAATACCAGAGATAGAGATTAACCCTGAACTCTGAATGCTTTACCCTATCGTGTATTACATTGCCACTTTCACAGTCTCAAAAGTATAAGGAAATTTAATGGACTGAAACGATAAAAAAGCAATAATGCATATAGCATTTATTATAATTCTTATCGTTTCCATTTGATTTCTACTAGGATCCTTATTGTAAGGAAGAAAGCCACTTTAAAAAAAAATCTCATTTGTATTTATTTTGTTAAGGTTAATAATATTAGAGGGCAGATTACACTTCTACTTTCTGTGGTTTTGTATAACTTCTATGACTTAATTATTTCTAGATAACACAAATATGCCAGTTATAAGTCAATTTGATCATATTGATTTTTTTAGTTTAACTTTTGGTATAAATTTAAGCAGAAACATATAGTTATGATAATATCTTTGTGAGTACAGGTATTTTTTCTAAAAGAAAAAAACTTGGGAATTTCATTTAAAAAAAAGAATTTAGCTGTGTGAATTACAAAGTAACAATCAACTTCTATTTTTTAGCCAGATCTTTATTGCATAAAGCATAACAATAAAATATTTTGCTCATTATCATGAATATCATATTAAAATGATGCTAAAAGTTTTCATTGCTCCTGTCTATTCAGTACTTGAGTTCTGAATAACCATGAAGGATCTTATTATTATTATCATTATTATGTACCATTTTGGTAGATTTTACCTACATAGAATTCTATGATACCTATTTTGGTGTGGCATTTTTGTGAAATTGGTTGCTATGATCTCAATTACAGATGAAAAAAAAAATTAGTGACAAATAATGCTAAGAGCTTTTATTTCAAATAGGGCAAGAAGAAGGCATTAACTTTAAATCCATTAAAATTACTTGATGTTAAATGGTCTTCCTTTATCTCTTCTCTCTTCCTATAATCCATTCTCTTTACAATTTCCCAAATGATATTCCTGAAGCTCAATTCTCCATCACTCTATTCTTAAGAAGCTTCAGTGGCTCCTTATCTTTAGGATAAAATATTCTTGGTTTTAACATTTAAAGCCCTTACAAATTTAGATATGGTCTACCTTTCCATCTTGAGTGTGCATTCTTTCTTATACATTCCCTTCTCCATATATACATATCTCCTAGTTATGACCCATACAAGAACTCTTGCCTTCATGCAGGTGGTTCATAAGTCCTCCCTGTTCCTCTTGGAAACCCTAGCTCCCTTCAAGATTCATCTCAAAGATCACCTTCTTCAAGGAACACCTTTTTTGCCTTTATTTTTTATCATGCATCCCCATTAAATTGTTCTATAGATAGCCCATATCTACTTATATATTAAAATGTTATCTCCCCCTTAGCAGAAAGCCAGCTTCTTGATGGCATATTAGTATCTCATTATATTCCCAGTTTTTGGCAGATACTAGGTGAAGGGAGGGAAACTGAAAAGAAGGGAATAAGCATTTATATAGCTACTACTATGTACTACCTGTTAAGTGCTTTTTGCAAATATTATCTGATTTGATCCTTTCACGGTAAATGCTGCTATTCTTTCCATTTTATATGTAAGGAAATAGAGGGAAACAGAGGCTAAATGACTTGCCCTGAGTGACACAACTGGTGTCTGAGGCCAAATTTGAGCTCAGGTCTTCCTCAATCCATGAAATGGTAGTAGTACATACTTAGTAAAAGTTTAGTGATTAATTAATTTGTTGACTGGGTTGGATTTAATGTTTGTGCCTGAGTTATGTAGTAAAGTCCATGAAATACAAAGATTTTTATAAAATCTTGATAGATTTTGCACTTTATACTATGCTGTTATTATCTCATAAAATAATAGAAGTAGAAAAAAGATTTTTATAGATATTGATCAAGTGGTTGAAATAATAGATTATACACAAAGCATGAAATATTAGAAGGCCTAAGAAAAGATTTGTTTTTATAGCAAGTTTGGTAAAAAGATCATCTATGGAAGATAAAAAGTTTGCATGAATATTTGGTGAAGAGAGTATCCACATTGATGAAATCAAAGATCCATTAAAGAATCCATATATTGAAGGGAATTATAGTCTGAAGAACTTTGAATAGTATATTGATTATTTTATTGCTATAGTGTAGAAAATGTCAAGTGTCAGCATAGATAATCCTGATTAGGGAGTATTTGTATTTAAAGACTATATAATCAAGAATCCTAAGTGACAGCTTGGAAGACCTAGTATGCCTTGGATTTAAAAATATTTTTTATTTTCCTTCTGCTTTTTTTGAGTGTGAGTATACATAAATTTAGCCATAATAAAGGCCAGAAGTAGAAATACTTATAGATTTCATTTACATAATATTGATTTGTATTTACAGAAAAATAATTAGGAACATTTAAGTAAAGAATAAAATATGTGTTAATTTATTATGTAATAAATTAGACTGAGATTAAAGAAAGTGAACTAATTAATCTCCAAATTCTGAAAATAATTAGGAAAATTTTGAGTAGATATTGAATTATGCATGCCCTTATTATTTCTTCAAGCAATATGACATTTTAAAAATGTTTTATCTCTACCTCAATGACTAGTGCAATAAGTGTGGGTAGTATCAAGAGAGGTTGAGATATTTTTTCTGAGTAGTATGTATGTAAGACTGTGCGCTGTTTTGATGACAGAAAAAAAGGGAAAAGGAGATACTAAAAATTACCATTTTTAGCCTGTCTACATATGTTGCCATTTTAAAAGTAAGACTTTTGTCTAATGACTAACATAGACATATGACTGAAAGAACTTAGGTATACATTTTTATGTTCTTGAGAAAGGGTAGCCCACAGTTTTTCTTGGAGAAGTAAATATATAATTTTATGGAATTGATTGTCATAACTATGAGACATTTGGTTTATCTTGTATGCAAAAAAAAAAAAGACTAGCATGAAGATAATTACAATATATGCATTAATGTCTGCTTTAGAGGTTGAAGAAATAGAGGAACTCTAAAAAGAAATAGCTAAGATGTTTACACTAAACATTTCATAGAGGTGGGTTTAGATGAGAGTGATGAAAATACATTAGAAAATGTTTTAGGATTAAGAAATAAAAGTGGCTAACAATTTATAGATAAGAACTATATGCATGTCCTTTTAATAACATGTTATAGCTCCCTTCTCAGAATAATATTTTTAGTGCATAAAATATGTAGAATTAAAAAAAATTGTTATATTGAAATAGTTATTGAATTTTTAAAAAAGTTTGTAAACCCTAAGTTAAAATTTTCTGCATACATATAATGAAAACTGTCTTCAAGAAGAGCTTTAGGAAGTACTTAATGTCTTGAGCACTGAATAGTTTTATTTTTAAAAATAAAATAAATGTATTCTAACAGAATTTTCTGATTTTTTGAAATTTAATTTCATTTTATCTATTTCTATTATATTTTAAGTTTCAGTCTCTCTGTCTCTCTCCCCACATCATACTGGCAAAGATAACTATTTGATATTTAACACACATATATATATAGAAAATTCATCAATTCTTTTTCTGGAGTTAGTAGCATCTTCTTTCATAGGTTCTTTGTAGATGATTGAGTATGATACTCTGAATAACTTAGTCATTCACAGTTATTCTTCAATATTGCCATTAACGTATGCAACATTTTCTTGATTCTGCTCATTTTGCCATTCATTATTTCATGCAAGTCTTTTCATGTTTTTTTTTAAACTAACATTCTCATCATCATCAGTATTCTTACAAAAGAGTATTATTCTACACAATTTGTTTAGCCATTGCCAAATTGATGGGCATCCCCTCAATTTCCAGTTCTTGCCATTACAAAGAACTGCTATAAATATTTTAAGACATATGTTTTTTTTTTCAATTTTGCTCTGATCACCTTGAGTAACAAACTAAATAGTGGTACTGTTGAGTCAAAAGGTTATATACACAGTTTTATAACTCATTGGACGTAGTTCCAGATTTTTTTCCAAAGTGTTTGGATCAGTTCATTATACCACCAGTAGTGCATTGGTAGTCCCAATTTTTTTATATCCTCTCCAACATTTTTTCATTTTCTCTTCTATGATTTAGTCAATCTGATAGGTGTGAGATTATATCTTTTTTAAATTTTAATTTGCATTTCTCTAGTCAATAATGATTTAGAGCTTATTTTCATATGATTACATATAGTTTTGATTTCCTCATCTGAAAACTGCCTGTTTGTATCCTTTGACCTTTATCAACTGGGAAATAATTCATATTCTTATAAATTTGACTCAATTTCTATATTTGATAAATAAGACTTTTATATGAGAAACTGTCAATAAATATTTTCTCCAATTTTCTGCTTTCTAATCTTGGTTTAATTTATACAAAACCTCTTGACTTTAATGTATTCAAAATTATCTCACAGTACACTCTATATCTTGTTTATTCATAAATCATTCTCTTATCCATAAGTCTAATAAGTAATAGTGTTTCATGTTCTTTAAATTTTCTTTTGTCTCCCTTTATATCAAGATCATGTTTACATTTCAAACCTTGTTTTGTTATATGGTAGAAGATATTGGTCTGTATCCAAGTTCTCCCAGACTGCTTTCAAATTTTCCCAACACTTCTTACGAAATAGTGAATTCTTTTCCCAAAAACTTAAATTTTTATATTTGTACTATTATGTATTATATGTCTACTCTGTTCTACTAATTTACCTTTGTATTTTTTAGCCAGTACCAGATAGTTTTGGTTACTGCCAAATAATTGATGCCTTATAATTTAAGATCTGGTACCGCTAAACTTCCTTCCTTTAATTTTTTTTTTAATTGATTCCTTTGATTTCTTGACCTTTTGTCCTTCCACTTGAATTTTGTTATTTTTTCTAGCTCAATAAAATAATTTTTTGGAAATTTTATTAAGATGTTTATATAGATTTGTTTAGATAGAATTATCAGCTTTATTACATTGACTCTGCCCATCCCTGAATTAATATTTCTCCAATTATTTAAATCTGATTTTATTTATATGAAAAATATTTTATAATTATTTTCATGTAGTTCCTAGGTATGTGCTTAGCAGATGTGCTTCCTGGTATTTTATACTATTAACAGCTATTTTACTTTATTTTATTTTAGTTCAGTTTAGCTTTTAAAATTTATAAGACTTTGTGTTCCAATTTTTTTCCCTTCCTCCTCCTCTCCCAAAGCAGCAAGCAATCTTGTATAAATAATATATGTACAATCATATTAAACGTTTTTAAATGAGTCGTGTTGTGAAATAAGAATCAGAACAAAAAGGGAAACGCCACAAGAAAGAAAGAAAAGTTGAACTAGTATATGCTTCAATCTTCAGATTGCTTCAGAATGCTTCAATTCAGACTCCATGGTTTTTTCTCTGGATATAGATAGCTCTTTCCATTATGAGTCTTTTTGAATTATCCTGAATCATTGCATTGCTGAGAAGATCTAAGTCTATCATAGTTGCTTCTCACATAATCTTGCTGTTGGTGTATACATTGTTCTCCTGGTTCTACTTACTTCAGTAAGCATCAGTTCATGTAAGTCTTTCCAGATTTTTAAAAAATCCACCAGTTCATCATTTCTTGTAATACACTAGTATTCTATTACATTCAAATACCACAACTTATTCAGCCATTCCCCAAATGATGGAGAATTCTCCAATTTTCTTCTCAATTTCAAATTCTTTGCCACCACAAAAAAAGCTTTAAGTTGCTCTCCAGAATGGTTAGATCAGTTCACGGCTCTTTCAACAATGCATTTATGTTCCAATTTCCCCACATCTTTAGCATTTATCATTTTCCTTTTCTTTAATTTTAGCTGATTTGATAGGTATGAGGTGGTACCTCAGAGTTGTTTTAATTTGCATTTCTCTAGTCTGTAGTGATTTAAGGCATTTTTTTCACATGATTAAAGATGTAATTTCTTCATTTGAAAACTGCCTGTTCATATTCTTTGACTGTTTATCCACTGGGGATGTTACAGCTATTTTAAGTGGGCTTATAGGATTTTGTTGTTGAGATACAGAAATGTTGATGATTTACATAGGCTTTTTATATCTTACTTTTTTGCTACAGTTTCACCTAATTGTTTCACCTAACTTTTTAGTTGAATTTCTAGAATCATCATATTGTCTACAAAGAGATAGCTTTATTACCTCATTGCTCATTCTTATTCCTTCAATTTCTTTTTTTTCTCTTATTGCTACTGCTAGCATTTCTAGTACAGTATTGAAAGATATTGTTGATAAGAGCACCCTTGTTTCACTCCTTGTCCTATTGGGAAAGCTTCTGGATTATCTCCATTATAAATAATAGTTATAAAGTAGATAATTTTATTTTAAGGAAAAATCCATTTTTACTTATGCTTTCAAGTGTTTTAATAGAAATGTATATGGCATTTTATTAAAAAGCTTTTTCTGTATCAATAGACTCATTTGATTTTTGTTACTTTTCTTATTGATGTGGTTAATTATGTTAATGATTTTCTTTTGGTTAAATATTCCTGTATTCTTGGTATAAATCCCATTTTGGTCACAATATATTTAGGATTTTTGAAACTAGCACAGGCATAGTAGGTATTTGATAATTTTCTTTGTATATTTAATATTACTTTGTTGATAGAAAAGAAATTAAGTGGTGCCAACATAGAAAACAGTAACATTAGAAAGAAGAAATAGACAAGCTGTAACAGGAGAGAAGACAAATAAGGATTATTATTAATATTGAAGTGTAGTAAGATCACAATTTTTAAAAAAATCTATAAGAATGCAGTGTAATAAGTACATATTAAATATTATGCCTTGTTTGATAATGATCAGAAAGCCATTGAATAAAATTCTTTATTGCTGCTTCTTTTAAGAAATCTTGTATCTTAAATATCACACAAAATGCTATTAGAAGAGGACCTGTTAACATTTTATTCTAATGAACTAAATGATTTTTATTATAACAAACATAAAATATAATAGTATCTTAAATTCTCTGAAGCTTTCAGTCAATTATATTATTGTAAAGATGTAGCCTGCTATTCAGACTTTTTTGTTTTTTCCCCATATTTTCATTAGGGATGCCTTCAATAAATATGTAGACTATTCTAAAGAAGATTATATAGAAATAGTTAAGTAGGTAAGACAATTGGTAGTTATTTATTTTTACTTTCTTGGTCAGATTTTATTTTGTCAATAATATTCTGTCATATGATGTCCCTCCCCCTTTCAGATATCCTGAAAATTAATCCCTTAATGTTTTGAAAGTTAAGATATTGATAGGAGGGTAGACATTATTAGTGTTTATTTGGATTAATCCAGTTGCTTTCCCCATCTTTATTATCTTTATTGCAATTTCTACCATACCATATTTTTATTTTTCCTGAGTTCCTGAAATCATGCAGGAGTCAACTGTCTCACTCTCGTCAGATCATTGTCATGCTGGATCAATTATCAAAATTTCTTTTTTTTTTAAATTTTAATAGTTTTTATTTACCAGATATATGCATGGGTAATTTTACAACATTGACAATTGCCAAACCCCTGTTCTAACTATTCCCCTCCTTCTCCCCCCACCAAATGGCAGGTTGACCAATACATATTAAATATGTTAAAGTATAAGTTAAATACAATATATGTATACATGTCCATATAGTTATTTTGCTGTACAAAAAGAATTGGACTTTTAAATAGTGTACAATTAGCCTGTGAAGGAAATCCAAAATGCAGGCGGACAAAATTAGAGGGATTGGGAATTCTATGTAGTGGTTCATAGTCATCTCCCAGAGCTCTTTCCCTGGGTGTAACTGGTTCAATTCATTACTGCTCTATTGGAACTGATTTGATTCATCTCATTGTTGAAGAGAGTCATGTCCATCAGAATTGATCATCATATATTATTGTTGTTGAAGTATATAATGATCTCCTGGTCCTGCTCATTTCACTCAGTATCAGATCATGTAAGTCTCTCCAGGTCTTTCTGAAATCATCCTGTTGGTCATTTCTTACAGAATAATAATATTCCATAATATTCATATACCACAATTTATTCAGTCATTCTCCAATTGATGGGCATCCACTCAGTCTCCAGTTTCTGGCCACTACAAAGAGGGCTGCCACAAACATTCTTGCACATGTGGGTCCCTTTCCCTTTTTTTAAGATCTCTTTGGGATATATAAACCCAGAAGTAAGACTGCTGGATCAAAGGATATGCACATTTTGATAACTTTTTGAGCATAATTCCAAATCACTCTCCAGGATGGCTGGATGTATTCACAATTCCACCAACAATGTATCAGTGTCCCTGTTTTCCCACATCCCCTCCAACATTCTGCATTATCTTTCCCTGTCAATTACCAAAATTTCTAATAAAATAGAAGAAAAATAACAAAAATGAAATAGTCTCTGCCCTCAAAGAACTTAATGAGTGCCTGGGAGAAATACAACATACATGTGTGTGTGTGTGTGTACACACATATATATGTATACATATGTATCAAGCATGTACAAAGTAATAAAAAGTAATTTGAAAAGGGAGAGGATTCTAATTCTATCTAATATCTAGCCTAATCATTTACTTTCTTTGGCCTTCATTGTTCTCAGAGTTTTCAAGATGAGTCAGTCCTTTAGAATCCTTTATCTAGACAACACTAGACTCCAAAGCCCTTCCCTTCACTTCCATCTCCATCCACATCATAATCCAGTTTAGCCAGTCTTCACCTCCAGGGCCTAGGCAGCAAGAGCATGTTGCTTATACTCTTCTCTACTTCAGTTCCTTTTTTCCCCCTACTATGCTTTTTACATTTTTTCTCAGAGAAAAATGACTAAAAGATATAATGATCCTCTGCCAGCAAACTTCTTTTACAATTCCTATAACTGTGTAGGCCAAAGCACCCTTCCCTTGTCACAACACCCCAGATTTATTTTATCTCCTTAATAGAACATCAGCTTCTTGAGGACAGGGACAAAAGTCCACTTGTATTCCAGAACCTAGCATAGGGTGATACATTGTGAATATTTAATAATACTTATTGTTTTATCTTCAATCGTTTCATATTATAAAATTTACAGTGATATAGGAAGCCCTAATCCACCATGTATGTTAGATCTAATTTCCATTCAGAACAATCACCATAAAAATAGATCTGATATAGTGATATTTTGAATTTAAATGAAAATAGTTGAAATAACTGAAGCCAATGTCATAGATACAAATGATTTTTAATTATTGTGATAATAATTTCTTAATATTTTTAACCCATACCACTATGACAAGATAGATTTTAGACAATTCATTTGATTTGCCTCTGTAAAAACAGCAGCAACAAAATAACAGAAAAAAATTTACAGAAATTAATGCAGACTTTCAATTGTCACCAAGTGTTGCTATTGCACTAAGTCAGTACAAAAAAGCTCTTGATTTACTATGGATAGCCCACCAGGAGTATAAAAGCAAGGCTCTATCAATTTTGGGAATATTTGTGGGCACTGTCCCCATTTTAGGATGCTCAGGTCCTTGTTGGGTCTTTTTACTGATTGTTATTTTCAAACTGATGAACAGCAAGGATTTGGTAATTTCATATGTTGCTCTAGTGTTCTCAAAATCTCTGAAGGCACTTGGGATCTTCAGATTGTCCTCTGAGAACTTTTTTTATACTATCAGCAGAGAAGAGGGAGAGGACAGAGATGTGTCCAGAAGTCTTCAGAAACTCTGCATTCTTAATCACCAGATTGCTAAACTACTAGTGCAGCAAGCAATTTATGACAAACTATCTTGCAAATCATGAGACATTTCTCATTATCAAAGTCACTGTTTACAAAAATCTTTGTGTGCAACTCTGAAAAAATTCTGAAATTCCTTCATTTAGTTTCAGGTGGAAGAGAATAGCTTTTGATCCAAATCAGTTACTGATGAGAGAAAGAGACAGAGAAAGTCAGAGAGACAGACAGAGAGAAGAAAGAGAGAAAAATCTGAGAGACAGACAGACACAAAGAAAGAGACAAAGACAGATAGGAGAGAGAGACAGAGACAGAGAGAAGGGGGTAAGGAAGGGAGAAATTGTATGCATTAACAATTTCTTCAAAAGGTCCAATGCAAACAGAAGCTAACCCTTACTGTTGAAGGTCTCAAAGCAATTTCTTCAAAAGGTCCAATGCAAACAGAAGCTAGCCCTTACTGTTGAAGGTCTCAAAGCACCACCTAAATATTTAGTTTTTATGAACTTCTTAACTTTTTTCTACTCTTCCTAAGATATTACACATCTCCCATCTTGCTACTTTATTCACAGGACCTTTTATTTAAGTCTTTGAGTCTTTTGAGTATAGATAAAAAAGAAAAATGGACACAAAAGACTATTCTACAAAGGAACAAAGAAATTTTTAAAGGTACTCTCTTGTGTTACATGTGAATTGCCAGGGAATAATACAAGTGTGAAAGAATTGAAAGAAAAATGAAAGAAAATGAGGAAATTCTCATATACTCCTACTATGAAGTACCGTAAGAACAAGTGCTGTCTGTAGTTATCCTTGTTATTTCCATTACATCTAGCTCATACCCTCTGTATACAAATGCATTTAATAAATGTTTGTTGTCAGCCAAGTAAATGATCATGGCTATTGTTGTCTCTAGAGCAGGCTTCATAAAATTGGAAGATAGAGATCATTGTGTCCTAACTTTATTTTTTTGATGATTTTTTTTTTAAATAGAGAGAGGTTGTTAGTTGATTGCATGCCGAGAAGTTGTATAACTAAGGTGATACAGCTGATTAAAGACAAAACTAAAATTAAAACCTAGTTCTCTTAGGTTTTCATCCAATATTAAATTATTATTCTTTTAAGTGTTCATTCCTAAAAATATTTTTTAAATTGTTTTTATACTAGGAAATTTTAGAATATATTTGAAATACAACAAAATGATAAATAAATACAAGTACAGATAATAAAGTAAATATTATACAGTAAATAAAGTACAGATTTCTACATATTTCCATATTTATGTTCTTTGAATTTTAGATACTTGGGAATAATTATTCTGAATGTGATATTTAATATGTGTTGTAAGCTTTTTTATTTATCATTTTGTGTATTGGCTAAAAAAATTAATGATTCATATTTTTATTCATTCAAAAAGCTCCTCTTGGGTTTTTCTCCATCACCATTTTGGAATTATGATAGGGGGATGGGTGATATGGAAGAATTAGTAGTGCATATTATAATACTTGACTCAATCAAAACTAGAAAATTAGTTCAAGGGCAGGGTTTGGGGATTTTAGTTCTTTCATGTAACACAAAACCCCAAGTGTAGCATTGGGTTTACATGATAGGTAGTTGATAAATTAATTGTTGAATGAAAGTAATGCAATGTCTCTAATGTTATTCTGGTTACAAAATATATTCTACAGATATAATCACTTAAAAGGCTTCATGAATCTTCATAATGAACAAAATATTGATTTAAAGATAATTTGTGCATGTAACTCAAGCAAGCACTAAGCTTTTAATTGTCTCTAATTTCCTCTTTGATTTTCAAGTTCTTTTAAAATGAATGTGATTGATGTGACAAGTCAGTAATGGGAGGAAAAGAAGAGAATGGAATTGCCATATTTTTTAAGGGACCTCAATAGATATTCTGATTATATTGTTTATCACTTCTTTTCAAAAATGTTATGATTTCAAAGTGAAATAATTTTATTCTACATTATTTTTCAATAGTTATTAAAATTCCAAGACTTAGATCCTTCGAAAATTATCTCTGAAATTAAATATATAGAGTATACTGTTATTGGAATTAAGGTTTTTAAGGCCGTGATAATTCATGTTTATGTTTGTTATAAGGACTATCCTGACTGTAGTAAACCATAGGTTCCATGGATAAAGGACTATGTGTGGTGAGACTTGACTTTAGAACTTATTTGCTCTTTTCAGGTATCATTGTGACTAACCTTTATACAATCCTCCTTCTATACTTCTTCTATACTTTATATTCACTGAGGCCTTGGGATCAGAGATTTGGTTTTCATTTCAAACTTAAAGTTTTTTTTTTTTTCATAATTATCTAACAATCTTATTTTAAAAAGCTGAGTGATCCTGATTGATATAAAAGCTATTTCATTGGAGATTGTTGTGTTTCTGCAAGCCATCAATAGTATTTGTTATTCAATATACTTTTTTAGTTGGACCTAAAGGACCATTCATGCTGCTTGAAAATGAAATCAGAATTTAATTTAATCACTTCTATGTTTAATTGTTACTTATTAATACATATTCCTTTTTTTTTTTTTTTTGAATATGGACTTTTTCTGTTTGCTTGGAACAGTAAATCATGATTTGGTTTGATAATATGGCCTATTTCCAAATGGTCTATGTTTGTGAAATTGAAATGGAGATACCAGCCACACTTTTATGTAAAAGGAACAATTCAATTCTCAATTTAGGCATCAAGGCATGCATTTAAGCAATAGAGGAATTTACTTTTCAGTGTCTTCTGAGTTCCATGAGGAGGCACACTTATTTGTCCAGAGAATGTGGATCTCACATATGTTTATCCAGAGTTTGTGGCTCTGTGGAGGAGAACACTCATTTGGAGCTGTTCTTTTAATTGGTAAGTATTGAATTTTAATTTTCATTATTTTTCAAAGAATGTTAGCATAGAAATCAGTTGCTTTTTCAGTAGTGATACAATCTCTTAGTCTGTGCTGGTTTCTTAACAGTGGACAGCCCCAGATGTTGAAGTCAGCACAGCAAGAGACAAATCCAAATCCAGATAACTCTTGAGGATTTTTCGAAAATTAAACCAAATTAGGTGGGGGAGTGTTTCCTCAGGCGAATCAAGACTAAGATACCCAGTATGAAGATATGAAGTTGGAAAGCTTCAGACTTTCTTCCTTTACATAAAGTTTGCATAAGTATGAAACCCAAGAATTTTTTCATTACCTTCTAATGGGGACAGATTTACAACTCTTGGAAGTTACAACAGCAGACCATAATGAACTAGACTCTACATTGTAGCCATTATTCCTTATTTTAGCACTGCATTTTAAAGTCTTTCTATTTAAAAAAAAATAGTTTTGTCTTCTGAGTTCTATAAGTGATGTATTTATCTGGCCATACTAATTTAATCCGTCCATCATTGTCAGTCCAAAGTAATGTTTGCTGTTAAAACAGTGAAGGGGACTTACACTTAATTAGTTGCACCTTGTACTTTAAATCATACACCTATCCCTTGTAGGTGTTCTTTGTGGCCTAGAACATTCAAAGGGCTTTAATAACTACTTAGTGAAATTGGTTTTGTTTTTGTTGTTGATTTTTTTTTTTTAAACCAACCACTTATGGCCAAAGACTTTTGGGTTTTGTTTGGTAGGGTTTGTTTGTTTGTTTAATAGTAGTTTGTCTGGTTTTCTGGGAATGTAGTATACAAAAGCTTCTGTAAAAATTTCCCATAGCTCCTTTATCTCTTTAGAGGATACTTCTAGATTTCTAATATTACCATTTGGGGCGATATGGGAAAGTGGATCTGATTTTATTGCTCTCACTTTAGCCAAAAATGAAATATTTTTCTTGGGTAATTAGTTATTATAGCTATAAAGAAAAAAAAATCACAGTTTTAATTATCATTTGGATTTGGGTTTTTTTAATGTAGTAAATAACAGAAAGTAAATATAAGTTAAATAGTCTATACCATAGGCTCAGTATGGTTTCCCAGGGAAATTGGGAATAGAACTTATATAACAAAAGGTGCAGATTCTAGAAAATAATAGTTTTAAAAAACAGTTATGGTAAAAATTACTTAGGTTATTTTGGGGTACAATTACTGACCATAGGAATGTCTGATTTTTTTCCTTTAATATGAGGAATTATTTTTGCAATAGCTTTTTAAAAAATAAATCCACAAATATTTATTTTTACTATACTAAACGTTTTGATAGGTACTATGATATTCACCTAAGTGTCCTTTCAAATCATTCTTGATTTATATAGAGTTGTATAATAAATGTTCAATGAGAAATACAGAAACATTGGCCCCACATAGACAAGATCCTATGTTAAATCATCAGAATAATTGCATGAATTCTGAAGGAACATCTAATAGTTTCCTGGTGGGGTGGTGGGGTTATGGTAAGGGAAGTGAGTACATATTTCTTTCTGTTTCAAGAAGCATGACCTAGTATATAGATTATTAGATGTAAGGAAAATCTGGGTTCAAATTCTGCCTCTCAGACTTATTAGTTGTGGCACACCATGGGTAAATCCCTTAAACTCTGAGCCTCAGTTTCCTTATTTGTAAAATGAAGAGACTGCACTCAATTTCTAAAGTTTCTTCTACTTCTGAATCTATGAACATATGATTGTACATTAGGCTACATGTTTTTTCCTCAATCTACTTTTCCCTTTCCCAATCTTCAGTGTAAAAGAAAATTTTTGCAGAGGTCATAGTTTTAAAGTACAGCTTCAAGACATTTGAGGAAAGCATGGATGAAAAGCTAAGAGAACATTTGATAAATATTTAAAGTGAAAGAGTGAGTTAAGATACACACACATTGCTAAAATATTTTGGCCTTTGGAATATAATGTTAATAGAGTGTATTATAAAAGTATCATCTAAAATGTCCAAACACTTCTCTAGATATTAATTTTTAAATTAAAATTTAGTTGGTTATAACTAAAAACAGTCAATTTTAAATTTTTTTTTTTTTTTTTTTTGTAACTCTGATTTTCCACATAGTCTCCAAAGTCATGGAGAGTGGCTACAACAAGAAGTCCAAATATTAGCAATAGGGGGAATAAGCAGATGTCAGAATCATGGTCTTATTTCTCTGACTATCGTCTCTCCAGGAAACTACTCTTGACTGTATCACTCCTCAGAATCCATATAACCATAACCTTCAGCTTGTAAAGCATGGCTTCCATGACTAGACAGGTCACTTTAGTGAAATAAGGACTAATCCTAGTTCTGTTGCTTATTAACTGTGTGATCTTGGACAAGTCATGTTCCTGGGCCTTGGTTTCCTTATGGATAAAATGATGGGTTTATTGTATATGATCTCTAAAATCCATTATAGCTCTAAGTTTTTTATTCAGCACACTATCTAGACAGAGCCAGTGTTACTGTACCTCTCATATTACCTTATTATACTACTGAGTAAATCCAACCTTAAAGTATATACATTATTTTTATGCAAATTATTTATAAAGGAATTTTTATTTTAATATAGGAAAATAAATGTAATGATAATTTTGACTTTTGAGAATTCATGGACTTATTAAACATATCTAATGAAATAGAAACAAGGACAAAAAAAGGTGGTCATTTAGTTAAAATAACCAACTCTTGCAACTTCTATGTTCTTTCTTGTACCTTTCTTATTTATACCTCTGTCAACTGATTATAAGAAAAATATAGATCCTTTCCCAGTGTTTTTTAGCATTTTGCATTTTTATTTCACAACCATAAAGACTTTTTTATAATATAGGAAACATATACAGGTGAAATGTATGTTGGTTGGTAAGTCATGCCCTTTTTTGAATTAAATTGGATGACATCCATTATATAGATGAAAAAACTGTATTACATGAAAAAACACATATATTCCTTAATGTGCTTAAACATTTGTGTTTTCTTTACATCTTTATTTAAGATATCACTTTAATTTCTCTGTAATATAATCCCTTAGAACTTTTTATATTTTGAAAGGCTTATTGAATCAAATATTAGTTGGTTAGCAAATAGCTTTCTTAAAGAAAGTAATAATTGGAAGGAAAGATCATGTTTATTTCTGTATATCGGAAAGGCTTGTCTGCTTCCTATACTACTAATTAGTATTTTAAACCATTTCTTATCTGTACTGTGAATAAATAGCATCCTTATTCTTTATGGTTATACAGGAAGTCCTGCATGTTGCAGGGGTGGAAATGCAATTAACTGCTGCAGCTTCATTTTTGACTATTCTACAAGAGGAATCAGTGTCAATTCAAAATTATTCCCACTCATTCCTACATATCATTCTACAGCATGTGGAGCACAGGGATGCAGGTCAGGTGACTGTTTCTGTAAATGTTTCTTATTCTTTATATATAGGCTATGCAAGATAATTTGTAGCCAAAATAACTATTTACAATAATTAAGTGATATCATTGTTCTAAAGGACAGTATCATTTAAAGCACTAAGACTTCCTCAGATATATTGGATAAAAATCTAGTATCTTTACAAAACTGAAAATTTGTTACTATCTTGTAAGTTAATTTCCTGCATTCTTTAAAAAAATAAAACTGGTTTTATTTATTCTTTATAGCAAGTAGAGATGATTTTATTTGAAGGCAAAAATGACAAAATAGCTTCAAAAATCTTTGTTTGAAACTAGCAATTATTTTTTAAAATATTGATTGGAACAAAGATGAGGAAAGATACTAAAACATATTTTTCTAATTTTTATCCTTAAAATTATTGTAAATATTAATAAAACAAGTTGAAGCTAATTTGATGATTGATAACTGAAGTAACTTGATATATATGTTTAACAGGTGTCAGTAATGCATGGCTGGAAACTCTTCTATCAGTAATAGAATCTTTGCCAAAAGAAACCTTAAGACATGAGGTATTTTTTTTCTTAATATTGTTAATGCTTTCATCTCTGAGTTTAATAGAAAAGTAGAAAATGTGTTTGTTCTTTTGCAATAAATGACTTTCCTTTTTCAGTCTTTAAATAATATCTATAAACAATGTTTTTACAAATAAGAAAATTATTATAGCCCAAAAGACAGTTGGGAATATTTCCTCATCATAATTCATTGAATAAAGAGAAAGGTTTTATTTGACCCATTTTCCCTTTCTTGTCATAAAACTAATTTTTGTTA
This sequence comes from Sminthopsis crassicaudata, assembly GCF_048593235.1. Taxonomy (NCBI): domain Eukaryota; kingdom Metazoa; phylum Chordata; class Mammalia; order Dasyuromorphia; family Dasyuridae; genus Sminthopsis; species Sminthopsis crassicaudata. The sequence goes on from NC_133618.1 coordinate 291,740,964, forward strand.
GTGCTCTAGTTTATGACTGCTTTAAAATGTCAAAATGCTTGGAATAATTCAGTGACATAAAGTTAATGCCTAGGTGCATGATGCCAAAAAGCCAGGTAATTCTCCATGTGCAAAATATTTTTGATATCATTTAGAAGATCTTATTTGTGGTTTTGGATCTTTGAATGTAATATTAACATTCAGAAATAGAAATACAACTCATATCTACCCTGAAATAGCAATAATATCATTCTAGAAGAAGTAGCATAATACAGTGGAAATAATACTGGATTTTGAGTCAAAAGACCTGGGCTGCCATCCTTCCTCAGCCACTTTTAGTCCATGTGAGCCCAGCCAAGTCTTCTCTAGGTGTTCAAGGGTGCTAGCTCTAGAGGAGTACGAGACCTCAGAGGTCATCAACTCCAGCTCCTGCATTTTTAGAGGAAGAAACTGATGTTCAGAGAGCTTAACTGGCTTGCCCATGACCCTCTAACTAATCTGTTTCCTCACATATAGTGAGGGGCCTCTGAGCTCCAAAGCTAGGTTTGCATGAAAAAGTTATATGCTAAGCAAATATGTTATTGTTTGTATTTTATTTTGTATCCATATTTATCACCATTGTCTGTGTAGGGGGTTCTTCTAAATATTTGTTAGGCTCTTTCATTACCAACATCAGCCATCCTTTTATAGGATCATGGACCCATAGATAAGGAAGCTGAGGCCCAGAGAAATATAGTGAGACCTCCATCTTTACAGTGGTAGAGTTGGTTCTAGAACACACATCTCAATCCCAGCCCAAGATTTTTTTCACTAAAAATGGTGTCCATTCTCAAAAATAATTTATTTTTAATATAGACACATCAGCTTTATAGCACTTAGTCAAAGTCTGAATCTGTGTTCCTTCGACAGAGAATTACTTGTATTGTAACAAGTTTTAAACTGCAATCTCTATCATTTTAAGAGCAAATAAAATTTAAATGGAGGAAAAATTTTAAAGATAATATATTACCTAGTTACTTTACCCTTTCTTTTGGAAGTTTGTTTGAATGTATTCCAGAACACATAAATCAATGTATTCCAGAACACATAAATCATTGCAGACTTTTCTCATGGCCATAATTCTAATTCCTTGCCATTAAATACAGGCATAGAAATGAAGTTTTTCTTAAAATAGTCCTTAATTTTAAATGTGCTAATTCTATATGAAGGATCATAATTTGTAAACCTTTTTATTACAGATACTGAAAGAAAATATTGAGTAATTAATAAAATTTATTTTATATAGTACCTGCTGTAACAGCCAAGAGCACAAGTGCTTTTTTCTTGTTATTTGCCAATGTGTATTACAAGTTAAAATTATTGTGGCTCTGAAGATGAAAAAAGGAAATATATAAAACACTTACTAAAACTATTGAAAAGAACATCTGAAATAAATTCCAGGCACTATAGCACTATGAATTTTCTTTCCTTTTTTTTTTCTTTCTAGATTTTGAACCCACTTGTTTCCAAGGCACAGCTGTCCCAAACACTCCAGTCTCGTTTAGTTAGCTGTAAAATTTTAGGAAAATTGGCCAACAAATTTGAAGCCCATATGTAAGTATTTGTGTATGAACTTTAGATGATAACTTTAATAGTTAAGTAATATAGATTATCTATTTTACTGATTATCTCAGAAGAATATATTTTTGTTATTTTATAGTGTGTAAACATATAGATGTTTTAAATTTCATAGGTTTGCCATGCATGACATTTTAATATGCATTTTGTATAATACATATTAGACAAAAATGTATGATACATTTATATTTTATTCTTTCCAGATATTATAGCTATTTAAAAATCATTCTTTTTTTGCATTGTAGTCTTTATAATTATATTCCTAAAGATGAGAAGACATCATTGTGAAGTTTTCAAATTGGTAGATAATATCATAAAGAAATTATTCTCTCATTATAAATCTTTTTCATGTAACTCATCTATACCATTTTGCACAATTTGTGTTTGTAGTAGGCTTTGAATATGTAACATAGTATTTTTCAAAATTATGATATGGTCTGGAGAATGCAGACAGATCAACTGGAAAGAATAAGATGCTAGCATGATTATTTGAATAATAGACATCATAATCTGACAACCTTACTTCTTATTTTTAGTTACTATTTACAAAGTTAATCATTACAAATATTAGTTCTACTTTCTGTGGTGTTCATAGGCAAATGATACTATTCATAACTTCTGTTTAAACAATTTCATTTATAAAACTCTGTAATTTTTTTTGAACATTATATTAAAAATTACATTCATTCACATCTCTGTTTTTCCCTTCAGCATTAAAAGAGAAATACTTCCTCTGGTGAAATCCCTCTGCCAAGATGTAGAATATGAAGTTCGATCTTGTATGTGTCGACAGTTAGACATCATAGCTCACGGTATAGGGTAAGCGTGCTTTTAAAAAGTTTTTTTTCTATCATTGTCACACAATCACTTTCTGCCTCCATGCTATAAGAAATTATGTTATTATAAGGACTCCTACTTGTGAAATAATGGGAATTATTCAGCTTGTTGTGTGTGCTGTTTTGAAAATTAAAACAAAAGGGACAACTAGGTGGCGTGGTAGATACAGCACCAGCCCTGAAGTCAGAAGGACCTGAAACCAAATCTGGCCTCAGACTCTTAACACTTTCTAGCTGTGTGACCTTGGGCAAGTCACCTGGCCCTAATTGCCTTGCCAAAAATAAAAAAATAAAACAAAAAATCTCAGTTATTTAAAATGTATTGAGGATAGGATTTGAAATTATTGGTATGTTATGATATTCTTGCATCCTCACCATCCACCCACAAGGTTTTCTCAAAAATAGCCTCACTTAGTTAGTTGTAACTCCAAATAACTGAATCCAAGAAGAAGTTCCTGCCTATAACAGGCTATTATCATAGCAAACTATGATATTTTCCACTCTTTTTTTTTTTTTTTTTTTAATCCTTTTCCTATAAAACCCAGACTTAGGCTATCTTTCTTGGAATTCTCACCCTATTTGTATATGGGACTCAAAGGGTATTAGCATAAGACAGCCAATTCTCTTATCCTTTTGAAAAATAGATCATGAGAAAAACTAGTTTCTTCATCTCTTATTGTAAGCTGTAAAGAAAGGGTAAAGCATACCTTAAAAACCAACTAAGAGAACTAATTCTGAACAAATACTAAAAGCCAAAAGAGTCTTTGTATGGTTGAAAGCCTTTCCTTTAGTCCTTTCTAATATAGTTAAGAACAGTGGGAGTAAGACAATTTACCTTTTTTCCTGTATTTTCTTTTTGTTTCTGTTTCTGGTTTTGTTTCTTTTTATTTTTTGAAAAATTTCTTGACTAGGAAAAGTTTTGGATGTTCTTTGTGATTCAGAGTGAATTTTTGGTATGGCTTTGTATCATATTTATAAGAGTGTTCTAGTAAATTCCAGAATAGAATAATTACTTAGAGTACTTTATAGGGCAAAAAGATACTGTTTCTGAAAGTTCTTTGTAGTAATCAATTGTCTAGAACCACTCTTCTCAAGGGTCCCTAATGCTAATCCTGGCCTTTTAGGATTATCATGAACCAAAAATGAACCTCTCTGTACTCATACTCAGACATCTCTGACTAAATATCCTACTCTATTGGTGGAGTAGCTTGTTACCTCATCTCAATTTTCCTTATAATATTTTCATTTTTGAACTACTTATTGAGAATTTTTAGGATCCTTAACCAAGAATTAAATTTCAAAACACAGGAATAGAAAATATCTAATGAGATTTAAAACATGTTAAAATTCATCTTATAGATCAGTTTCTAGTTTTGTCTACATTTATGTACTACAAAGTTTTCTTGTGCTATTGAAAGTACAGTATCACGTTGTAATTGGTTTCCCATAATCAGTCAAACATGATGATAGATATTGACAAATCTATAAAAGCCTATTTTAAAATGTAGAGTTGTTTTCTTGGTTTTCCTCATAGGTATCATGAAGAAATTACATCTTTAACTAATAAAAAATGTGTTCCTTATAATCATCTTTGTTGTATTACCTAGAGACAACTAATTTCTCTCCTAGTTTTTTATTACTAAAACTTTTTGAAAAAACTACCCAAACAGTAGTCAGTACTATTGTTAACAATTCCAGTTAATAAACAACTTTCTAAAAGATTAAATTCTTTATCATAAAATTATACAATATTTGCTTATTTTGTTGAAGAATTAAAGAACTTCCCAAGTCCAAATTATTTAAGGATTTTTATACATCATGTATTCCAATCTTCATTCATTTTACAAATCAGGAAATTAAAAGTGTAAAAAGTAAAGTGATTTGTTTGAGGCCTTATAGTTAATAGATAATAGAGCTAAGATTCAACCCAGATCTCTTCATTTCAAAGCCAGTGTTTTCCTTAGTATATTGTGTTGCAAAATTCATGTTTACAAAATCTATATGAGACTACTGTTTCCAAGTATAATATCATATTTTTCCTGATAATAACCTTCTACTCAGGTTTTAAAAAACAAAAAACAACAAATGGAAAGCCTGTTCCCTTACTAAGAAACTACTGCCACTGTCTAATATGCCTTGAATTATTCGTTCAAAATGCATTTTTTTGCTATCTTGTAAATATAGTCTCACACCTTGCTTTAGTTCTAGATTGAATTTCTCAGTGTATCCCACAACTTTCACTGAATATCTTTGATTCTCTCATTTGATTATGTACAACTATGACTCATGCCATCTTATAAACAAGGAACCTAGACATATCAGAAGTTTTCCTTTAACATTCACTATTCATGTTGCACAAGATAGTCATAGCAATAACATTTGATGATAAAAAAGTAGAAGCCAAAATTAAGATGATGAATAAGACTCCTTTGTGCTTATAATTATCATTCTTAGTCTAAAACTATTTCTGTTGTGCATCAATCTGTTTTGTGGCCTCTAATTTCATGTATCATTTCTTTAGGCAGAATATTTTTTTCTAGTGATTTAGATTTTTGAGAATAATTTCTCTGACATTTGTATATGGAAATTCTGTTTGGCATCTTTCATTTACAATTATTAATAAATCACTGTAGTCAATATCTTTTTTCTGAACTTTTTTTATAATGAGAGCAGCCCTCTTTAGTCTGTAATAAATAAAGTTCAATATCTACTCAACTATTAAGCTCTCTACAGATAAACATGGATAATTAGAACTGATTTGTAAAAATCTGGCATTTCTCTATCTCTTGCTACTGGGTTTTTGTTGGTAATATATAGAAATGCCAAAGTTGTATTTTATATCCTGCAACTAGGGCCAGCATTTTTAATTATTTCAAGTAGCTTTTTAGTCGATTCCCTAAATATATATCATCATACTATCTGTAAAAAGTGATACTTTTCTTTCCTCATTGCCTACTCTTAATTCCTAATGATTTGTAAATCAGTATGTAAATGAATATATACTGAATCTTTTAGCTTATGTTTTCTTATTTTTGATGTTATTTTCTGCATTTAGTTGAAAATTTTTGTACAAACCATGTCTTTATACTTTGTATTCTTTACAATGCCTAACACAGTGCTGTACACATAATCAATGCTTAATATTTATGTGATGGCATGATTTTTACTCCCTAATTATTTTATTTGCTGTGCAGGACAGAACTAACCAAAAGTGTTGTGCTTCCTGAATTAATAGAACTAGCTAGAGATGAGAGCAGCAGTGTACGACTTGCAGCATTTGAAACTTTAGTTAATCTACTTGAAATGTTTGATGCAGGTAAATTCTTTCATTTGCATGCATATATAATTGCTTCTGTGTATCTACATATATACTTGTTTTTCCTTATATGGTATAAGTAATAACATTTTTTAATATTAAATTATTTTCAACTCTCTAGATGGGTAAAACATCAATACTCCCTCATCTTATTTGGTAATATATGTAATACACTATCCTTTTAAAATAGTCTTTTCAAAGTGTTTTACATGAGTCTCACATTAGTCCTTTGAAATAAATGCAAGTTTTATTATCGCTATTTTATAGATGAGGATTCAGAGGCTCAAATTAAGTAATTTACCAAAAGCCACATCTAGGAAGTGGTAGTGAGAGTAGAACTGAAATCCATGTTTTATAATTCTGAATCTAAAGGTCTTTCTACTAGTTTGCATGCCCTTTATTTCCCTTGACATTGATGGAACTTGTCGTAAATTGACTGCTTTCAGGTTTACATCATTTGTGTGTGTGTGTGTGTGTGTGTGTGTGTGTGTGTGTGTGTGTGTGTGTATAAAGCACATATGTACAAACATATAGCAAATGTGTTTATATGATCAATGAAGAAGTTGACTAGTTATTCTGATGTGAAAATTCAAATAATTATGATAACAGAAATGTAATGATTCACTGGTTTAGAGCCAGTGAAACAGTGTTTAATTAAAAAATAATTGTTTTCAGTGTAGTTCTTTCTTTGTGCTACTTTCTGCTTTTTCATTTTCATGTTCATTCATAGTAAGTTCTACTATTTTCACCTACATCGTAAATCATATGACATGATGTCAAAGCATAATCTCACCTTGAAAAAAAAATTTTAAAAAGAGAAAGAAAGAGATGTGCTCATTTGCAGATTCCGACAATCTAGGTTTCCAAACTAGATTTGGAAACTAGTGAAATGTCCTGAAAATATGGAATATTCTGCTTATGGAATTAACCATGCTACTACTACCTATCATTGTCAGTATTCTCATGCCTTGTCTTCAAAAGAAAAGTTTATGATTTTTGACCCAGATTTGCATCTGTTCATGAATAGTGGCACATTTTGTAATGTTGTCAGTTTTGACAGCAATAGATGCAAGCTTTACTACCACTGTCAGTGGCGTTTGACTGCCTGTGCTACTAATCATCCTATCAACAACACGAATAGTAAGGATACAAGAAACATGTATATAAGAAAGACAGTATTGATAGCATATTGTGGAAGAGCACAGGGTCAGACATAACTGAAAAGTGACTGAACAGGTATAGGCCTTTTTTTGTTTTTTCTAGTAAATTTATTTGTTTTCTACTTGTATCCCAAACACTTAGGACAGTGTTTTACACATAATATTTTGTAAATATTTGCTTGCTTGCTTGCTTTGCCTTCCTTCCTTCCTTCCTTCCTTCCTTCCTTCCTTCCTTCCTTCCTTCCTTCCTTCCTTCCTTTTTTCTTTCCTTCCTTTTTTCTTTCCTTTCTTCCTTCCTTCCTTTACTTGACCTTTCTTCCTTTCTATCTCCTTAGATATTCTGGATGCCCAGTCTCCTATTCTAATCATTCTTCATTTCTAAAATAAACTTAGTTTATCTCACATTCTGTTAATATTTCAGATAATTGATTCCTGGTTTTTAAAAATTAATCATCCTTAATATCTGAACTGATCAATAATACAGTAATGCAGTTTCCCTCTTAATTAGCATCTGCATTTAGATCATAGCTTTTAAGATTTTTCCAAAGGAATTTCAGACATTGTGGTAGGACCAGTAGGTATGGAAATATGAGGCAACTTGTATATAGTTAACTTTGTTTTAAGTATATTCTTGAGTAAATCAAAGAAAGTTTGACAACACCGAAAGTAAGAAAAAATGAAGATTAATTAAGTAAATATTAAATACATATGAATAAATAACAAATCTCTACATACAGAAGATTGTTCTCACTCTAAGAAAGTTGTACAAGTTATATATCATATAGTCATTGTCCTCATGTAATTTATAATATAGTAGATAATAAAAACAATAAAGACAATTTAACAGTAGAGTGCAAGAAAGACAAATTTAGAATAGTACCTTATAGGGCAGAGGAAATTGCTATACAGATTTCTACTCAGTTGCAAATTAAATTAGCTGGCTTGTAGGATTACTTTTAACTCTGAGATTCTGTGATATCATATACAAGCAAAGTCTAGAATAACTATGTATGAGTACATCATAAAAAAATATAAGTGATACAGTGATCCATAAGAGCAATGTAGTTCATCACTAAAAATAATAACTCCTATAATCCCCTCAAAACCCAACCTGTCATCCATGTCACAAGGGGGAGCAATAGCAAAGTAAGGAAAAGGTAGCCATGCTATTGAATATCAAGGACTACTCTGGTTTTGGGTAAAATCTGGGAAAAATCCTGAAATTAGCTTGGCTTACCACTGATTGGATCCTCATACATATACACTGTTCATCCTAACCTACCCACCAACCACTCAGATGTAGCTGTTGCTCTGAATCTAAAAAATAGTTAAGTTACTGTAGGGTTGCTGGCTGATCCTATGCTTAACATAGAAGATATCAGAGCACGTAGCCTTATTTTGAGTTCTGGTACTACAGAAAATCAAGATATATTAAAACAAATCAGAAGCAACATCTTCCCTGCCAGAAATGCTTTGACAGTGACTTCTACATCAGACAAACCACCAGTACACATGAATTGGACTGAAGATTTCAAGGTTCTTAATATGTACTAGAACAAAGTCAGAAACAGATTTTTATCAATGTAGGCAAAGACATCATGCTATTTCTTGTCAATTTATTCTCAGACATAACAGTTGTGTTATGTCACAATATATTACAGGTGAGTGCAGCTTTTAACGTAAGAAATAGCTTCATTCCTTTTCCTGCATAGGTGAAATAGAAATTAATGAAACTGAGGAATTACTCAGATTGAAGAAGAAAAAGCTGAAGAATTTGAAAACATTGAAAATAAATACTTAACATAAATTCCAGAATTTCTACCTGATTGATAATGGATGGTAAAAGTGATGATAAAGTCTAAAATGATTTTGAGAAAATGAATTATTGTAAAATGGAATTTCAAAAAGTTCTCAGTTTGATGGTATGAATCCAGCCAATAAACCAGATTTATCAAAAACGGAATAATTTTAAAAATATGATATATGTTGTGGTTTATAGAATTAGAGATTATAGATGCTATAACCATCTCCTTTGATATTTGATAAGAGCATAAAAATATTTTAAGACCTGCACCCAGTAATACATGCCTAAATGGTTGTCATGGAAAGGAGCATAAGAGAAAAACTGGAACAATTTAGGAGTATTCCTAGGGATAGACATCATATATAATTATAGCAGAAATAGCTTGAGAAACGATTAAAGAGAAAGATTATAAATCATCAGCATTCTTATATGTCACTAACAAAATCCAACAGTTAGAATTACAAAGAGAAATTCCATTTAAAGTAACTACCAATCATATAAAATATTTAGGAATCTTATCTGCCAAGGGAAAATCAGAAACTATATGAATAAAACTACAAAACATTTCCCACACAAATTAAGTCTGATCTAACCAATTAGAAAAATATTAAATGCTCTTGGATAGGACGAGCAAATATAATAAAGATGACAATACTACCTAATCTATTTATCTAGCACTATACCAGACTCCCAAAAAACTATTTTAATGACCTAGAAAAAATAACAAAAAAATTCACATGGAAAAACAAAAGCTCAAGAATTTCAAGGGAATTAATGAAAAAAAGTCAAATGAAGGTGGCCTAGATGTACCAGATCTAAAATTATATTATAAAGCAGCGGTTACCAAAAACCATTCAGTATTGGCTAAGAAATAGATTACTTGATCAGTGGAATAGGTTAGGTTCAAAGGACAAAATAGTCGATAACTATAGTAATCTAGTGTTTGACAAACCTAAAGGCCCCAGCTTTTGGACTAAGAACTCAGTGTTTGACAAAAATTGCTGGGAAAATTGGAAATTAATATGTCAGAAATTAGGCATTGACCCACACTTACCACCGCACACCAAGGTCAGGTCAAAATGGGTTCATGACCTAAGAATGAGATTATAAATAAATTAGAGGAACATAGGACAGTTTACCTCTCAGACCTGCTGAAGAGGAATGAATTTATGTCCAAAGAAGAACTAGAGATCATTATTGATCACAAAGTAGAAAATTTTGATTATATCAAATTGAAAAGTTTTTGTACAAACAAAATCAATGCAGACAAAATTAGAAGGGAAACAATAAACTGGGAAAACATTTTTACAGTCAAAGGTTCCATTAAAGGCCTCATTTCCAAAATATATAGAGAATTGAATCTAATTTATAAGAAATCAAGCCATTCTCCAATTGATAAATGGTCAAAGGGGTGCAGCTAGGTGGCACAGTGGATAGAGCACCAGCCTTGAATTCAGGAGGACCCGAATTCAAATCTAGTCTCAGACACTTAACACTTCCTAACTGTGTAACCCTGGGCAAGTCACTTAACCCCAGCCTCAGGGGGGAAAAAAAAAAGATAAATGGTCAAAGGATATGAACAGACAATTCTCAGATGAAGAAATTGAAACTATTTCTAGCCATATGAAAAGATGCTCCAAGTCATTATTAATCAGAGAAATGCAAATTTAGACAACTCTGAGATACCACTACACACCTGTCAGATTGTCTAGAATGACAAGGAAAGATAATGCAGAATGTTGGAGGGGATGTGGGAAACCAGGGACACTGGTTGGTGGAGTTGTGAAAGAATCCAGCCATTCTGGAGAGCAATTTGGAACTATGCTCAAAAAGTTATCAAACTGTGCATATCCTTTGACCCAGCAGTATTACTACTGGGCTTATATCCCAAAGAGATCTTAAAGAAGGGAAAGGGACATGTATGTGCAAGAATGTTTGTGGTAGCCCTCTTTGTAGTGGCCAGAAACTGGAAACTATGTGGATTCCCATCAATTGGAGAATGGCTGAATAAATTGTGGTATATGAATATTATGGAATATTATTGTTTTGTAAGAAATGACCAACAGGATGATTTTAGAAAGGCCTGGAGAGACTTACATGAATTGATGCTGAGTGAAATGAGCAGGACCAGGAGATCGTTATATACTTCAACAACAATACAATATGATGATCAATTCAGATGGATGTGGCCATTTTCAACAATGAGATGAACCAAATCAGTTCCAATAGAGCAGTAATGAACTGAACCAGCTATACCCAGCGAAAGAACTCTGGGAGATGACTATAAACCACTACATAGAATTTCCAATCCAATTTTGTCCACCTGCATTTTGGATTTCCTTCACAGGCTTATTGTACTATTTCAAAGTCCGATTTTTTATGGATAGCAAAACAACTGTTTGGACATATATACAGATATTGTATTTAATTTATACTTTAACATATTTAATATGTATTGGTCAACCTGCCATCTGGGGGAGGGGGGAAGGAGAGGAAATATTAGAACAAAAAGTTTGGCAATTGTCAATATTGTAAAATAATCCATGCATATATCTGGTAAATAAAAACTATTTTAAAAAGAGAGAAAGAGAAGGATTAGCAGTAGGTTTGTCAAGAAGAAGAAAAGAAAGAAAAGAGGATCCCTTGAAGCAATTTTTTTAAAAAATATGCACAAAAGAAAACTGACATAAGACCAAAAGAAAATGTAAACAGGGCAGCTTTGAAAATTACATCCTGAATTACTGAATTCTTTAAAGAAAAATAATATAGAATTAGAATATAGAATAGAGTTTCATGCTTTCATGTGAAGTCATCCTTTTCTATTTTATTTTATTAATGGAAATTATAATTTAATCTCATATTTTTATACTCAGAATTTTTAAAAGAAAAAGAAAAACTTATTAAGACCTTGAAGAAAGGCATTAGACATTGAAAGATTACACCAATATCTAGCTAATAGACACAGCAGAAAACTTAAACAATGTCATCTTGTTAAAGGCAAAAAAAAAAAAAAGGAAATGTAGAAAGTAATAAAGATTTCAAAAGAAAAGCAGAAATTTCTAGTATGCTCTAATCCACAACTAAGATGAAAAACTAAAAATGGTTTTGAAAACAACACGATGAAATAAATGACCCAACCTCAATCCAAATTCACTCTAAAACCTTGAAGGGGAAAAGGAAAGGAAGATTTCCCCTTGCTGCTCTTCTTCTATCCCCAAAGGAGGAAGATATGAAAAATTTGTGGTGGTTTATGTGGTTGAAAGAAGTCCTAAACAACAAAAACATAGTTAGGTGAAAGATAAAACAGAAAACTTGCATACTATTAGCATGATTAGTGTCAAAACAGTTGTGTCAGGAAGATAATTGAAACTCTTCCTTCCAAAACCAAAAAAAAATGTGCTGAAAGACGTCACAGAACAATTCCTTATTGATTTGGTGATTATTAAACACTTAAAAGTGTCATAGCAGTCTTACTGTCTTTATTATTACAAGCCTTTATGTCAGTTCTATACTTATAACTATCTCATATTGCAAATATATAAAATAGGTCCAATTGTAGTAAGAACAATAGGTTTTTTGATGCCCATATATGTGTCTAAGCTGAAAAGAGTACAGCTAGCTCCTGAAGACAATGCAGGATTTAGATAAGATACAGTTAAAATATATTATCTCATAGGGGATTTTATTCAGATAGCTAGAATACAAAGTAATACATGATAAGATAACATAAAACAAGAATAGACAAAATATTACATACAGTCCCAGGAGAGAAAGTTCAATAGCAAATAGAAAAATCCAGTCAGGCTGCATGGAGAGCATGACATTTATTCAATTTTGTTTTTCAGGAATTTATATGTTATCTTTCCCAAAAGATCATAAGAACATGATGGGGAGGGGAAATGTCTTTTATTTCTAACTCCTCAGTTTTTTTTTTCAAGAAATAGATATTTTTTATTATTATAATTTATAATCATTGTAAAATCTCTGTTTGAATCATCTTTATAATAGAATATCAATGTATGTTTGCAGTGGTTGAAGTAAAATTGTGCCTAGAAGTAAAAAGGGTATATAGGATATAAAGTAGTGTGGTTTGCTTCATGAATCTTGTACTTGTTTATTTTTCAATATGCATGAAAAAGCAAATTTAAAGCATTTATTTTGTTTCTTTTTTTTCAGATGACAGAAGTCAAACTATACTTCCTTTAGTAAAATCATTTTGTGAAAAATCTTTCAAAACAGATGAAACGATTCTTCTTTCTTTATCTTTACATTTAGGGAAACTATGCCACGGATTGTATGGTATGATGATATAATCACAAGAATTTTAATAGTAGAATAAAGTTTTTATTTTTTCTTATGCCTTCTATTTAGATATTACATTTAGAGGAGTTATTCTGTAATTTCATTATCCCACACCTCCCCTGGCCTTTTTAGAATAAAAACAGCATAAGAACTTGTCCCAAGATGTTTTCTATCTGAACTGCATCTAATGAGAAAAGCAAGAATAAGAATAATTGCTCACATTTACATTACACTTTAAAATCTGAAGCATTTTTAATAGATCATCTCTCCCAAAAAACCTGTGAAATAGGAAGAATGGGTTTTTATATACTGTTTTACAAGATTTATTATTTCAAGGGGGCAGCTTGGTAGCACACTGGATAGAATACCAACCCTGAAGTCAGGAGGACCTGAGTTCAAATTTGGTGTCAGACACTTAACACTTCCTAGCTTTGTGTAATAATTCCCTTGGCAAGTCAATTAACCCCAATTGCCTCCGGGGGAAAAAAAAAAAGGTTATTATTTCACCTTGCTGACCTTTACCTGTAAAAACAGGAATGCTAAAAATGCACAGCTTCTAAAGTAGATATCGAAGTAAAGACATGCTCTTAGGCTTCTGAACTGCAAGTACTGGGGTTTTTATCCACTGAATCCTATTGCTTCTCTCATAATAACATGGACATTGGAGAATAGTATTGTATCTATCAATTGTAGAAATAAAAGATTGAGGAATTAGGACAAACTACTTTTTAAAAGTGATTTTATTATTAAATGAATTTGACTTTATTATAACACTTTAACCTCTCCTTAAACAAAGCTTGATAATAGGCATTTATTTTTAACTTATCAGAATTTTTTGGATATATTACCATATTTAAGCTCCTATGGTCTAGTACTGTCAATACTTGTATTTGTATCCTGAGCTGAGTATAGAACAAGTGCTCGCCTCCCTCTATCTTTCCTCTTCCCTCTCTCCTTCCCATAGTCCCTTTCTCTTCTCCCAAATTATAGGATTATTACTGCTAATATTGGTCATTTATTAATTATTCTTAATATTTTATGTGATGTAACAATTATAGAAATATGTGGGGTTTGTGCTCTTTAAATAAAAATAAACTTACACGATCTTTTAGGTGTCTTTAGTCACTATTTTTTAGCATGCCATTTTTTCTTTATAACTTATTACAACCACTACTATGACTATTGTATTTGTTTTGTCTTCTGGTTTTTGTTTTTGTTTTTCACTTTTTCTCATTTCTTTTTAATTAACAAGTGAAACAGTATTCCTGTTACTTTTTCAGGAATTTTGACTCCAGATCAGCACTTGAGATTCTTGGAGTTTTATAAGAAACTCTGCACATTGGGTTTACAACAGGAAAATGGGCATAATGATAATCAGATTCCACCTCCAAACCAAGAGCAGGAAAAGAGATATGCGTCAGTGAGAAAGAACTGTGCTTACAACTTTCCAGTAAGTTAATTCATTTTCCAATCAAAAGAAATAAACATTTTAATGTCTTCTGAAAAAAAAATCTGTACATATATTATTAAAAACACCTTACATAGTTTATATTTTATTCTTTGCTCTCTTTGATGATTCTGGGGGAAAAGATTTCTTTTTGTTGCTACCTTAATGTGATTCCAAAGAAGTGATGGCTGTATAAATGTTATTTCAAAATCAAAACCATTAAAACTTAATTTTCCTTTAAGTTTTGATATGTCCCCTTCCTTTTCCCTGTTTTCAAACAGGCCATGATTATTTTTGTGGATCCTAAGAACTTTCATATGGAACTTTATTCCACATTCTTCTGCCTTTGTCATGATCCTGAAGTGCCAGTGAGACACACTATTGCTATTTGCTTCTATGAAGTAAGTCCAAGGATTTTATATAATTTTACTTTGATGTAGATCGTACACAGAGTAATACCTGATTTTTGTGAGAATTGTACTTTTTGCCTTATCTTTGTTCTGAGTCCTATCTGTGATATTATTAGTATGGGCTCCTTTGTAAATTCTCTCCAGAAATGCATATAGGTACCTAACAGCACCTTATAATAGTGTTATAGAGTGGCCAGAGGCCCAGAGTTAAAATGATTTCACTGTCAGTAGACAGGATGTGGCAGAGACTGGATTTGAAGCCAGGTTTTCCTTACTCCAAGGCTGACACCTACCCACTTCCTCACACTCCTTCCCTTTTAAAGTGTTTCTTAACTTAGGGTCTCTAGCCTACCTTCTGTTCTTCTTTCATGTTCAATTCCCAAGTACTGGACTAAGTGACTCACTATTTTATCTTCATTTTGAGTGTGCTCACACAATATCTATTAATATCAGTTTTTGGTGGTGTTGCTTTTTTACTAGGCCTGTAATTAGATCATTAGGATCTTAGGATCCTTGGGAAGGATTTTGCTCTGCATAATACAACCAGATGTATCAGAAGTGAGACTTGAACCCAAGTCTTCCCAGTTCCAAGAACAGTAGTAGCCTATTCACCTCACTCTCAATCTCCTGTTAATAAATTTAGGGATAGGGAGAGAATCTGTGATTTCATAGTAAAGGGAGCTTCCAAGTGAGGAAGCTTCCTCTCCTGAGACAGATTGGTTCTCCTATTTATTCTTAGAGCACTGAGAGGGATGTGGAACAGGAACTTGAATCAGTCTCTTTTGCCTCAGTTGTCACAGTTAGTCCAAGCTTGATTGTCTTGATTAGCATACCTAAGAAAGACCCAAGTTCATTCTCTAGGAGGTCTCTCCCTGGCTCCTCCCTAACTCCTCCCTAATGCTCTAGACCTCACCCTTACTTCCATCCCCCTCTTCCCTCTGACTTTAAAGGTTGCCTTCACTCAAAATATATTGCTTAATTTTATATGATTTAGCCTTGCTTAATCAAATTGCATTTAGCCCACGAGCTGTTTCATGTTAATAAATGTGGTATCCTTTGTGGCTGGGATAAATGGCTATCTCATGTGAGTGTGTCACATTGCAAACCACTCTCATGCCTAGTACCTGGGTACTTTATCTATCTGATATTTCTTCAAGATGATCAAGGACTTGGTGGGACTCATCCTGACAATATGTGTCATCCTAACTTCAAGGCCAGTTAGCCACACTATGTACTGCATTATATCTCTGTGCTATACTTCTTGCTAATATATCAATAGAACTATGTGATTGTTTTTATTACATGCAATATTATATGTCCATAAAATTACAAATTCTGAACTGAACACTGAAACTGAAACAAATATAAAATTAAGATGTACATTATTTAATTTTTTAATTAAATTAATTTAAAAGTATTATATTGTATATATAATTATATTATATCTGTGTAAGTTGTTGAAAATAGTAATTAAAGTTTTTACTCTTTAACTTTATTTCTTTATTAAAAAATATTGAGTAAGTATTCATTTTACATTTCTATCATTACATTTAAATTGTTGATCTTATACTACCTTAAATTGTCATTAATGTTAAATTTTTTTTGGAGTTTATGTGTAAACTATATATATATATATATATATACACACACACACACACACACACACACACACATATATATATATATACACACATACACATATATATATATATATATATATATATATACACATATATACATATAAAACTATACATAGCATTAGCAATTTACAAAACGTTGTCCTATGAGTTGGCTTCCATTAAATCTAAGAGATGATTAGAAATGAATGAATGCTACTATAAGTCCT
This sequence comes from Sminthopsis crassicaudata, assembly GCF_048593235.1. Classification (NCBI taxonomy): domain Eukaryota; kingdom Metazoa; phylum Chordata; class Mammalia; order Dasyuromorphia; family Dasyuridae; genus Sminthopsis; species Sminthopsis crassicaudata. The sequence continues at coordinate 291,757,681 of NC_133618.1, forward strand.
AAATGGAGTGGAAATCAGTAAACTTAGCTATTCGGAACTTTGAGACCAATCTGGCTTCAGAAAAAGTAGAATACCAGTAGAATAAAGAACTTCTTAAGTCTAAACATTTCCCTTTCATCCTGATTAAAATTCTTTGGATGGGATTTAATTTTCCCACTTTAGGGATGCTGTGGATCTTAATATCTTTTGGAGCAATTCTGATTGGACATATAATGCAAATAGTATGTATAATAAATGTCCAGAAAAGGGTAGAGATTATTTCTAGATAAATGCCCTAAGGTTAATATACAGTGCTATTATATTCAGATGAGAAGGAAATCATATTTAGTTTGAATAATTAAGGAAGGCTTTAGGAAATACAGGTTATTTGGGAATAAAAAGATCTTTTTATTCAATTATTTGTTCCTGTAGTAGCTAATGCTTAGGAGCACAGAAGAATTTGTTCAGTGTTATTGCCATTTTAATATATTATAGAGTATTAATGAAGGGGGGACCCCAAAACTCTGAAAATCCTTGAAGGAGAAAATCTCCTTCAACTCTGTCTCAGTGAGGGACTCTGCCCCAGGGACAGCTTCACCCTTGTTATCTGGGTGGGGTCAGGTCAATCCTGAAACTCATTGAGAGTCTCTCACTGAGACAGAGTGGAAGGAGATTTTCTTCTTCGAGGATTTTCAGAGTTGGAGTCCCCCTCTTCATTACTGAATACTTGGAACAGGAAGGGGTCCTAAAGTGGCTTTGAGACTTAAGTATGAGATTCCCAATGTCTTATTAACATCACTTAGATTTATCTGCATGTTCATATTCCCTCCATTTTCAGTATTCTTTCCATATACTGACAATATATATGTGAACAGTATATTTTGATCCAATGAGTGGTTCAAAATGTTTTCTCAGTGTTTGGGATTATAGATTAAACTTGAAGAGGGCCATATTGCAGTTATGTCTACAAAATTAGTCTCCCAGTTTCCTTTTTAGTAAACTTACACTCATGTATAAATTGTTAAAACATCATTTAGAATAGATAATAGAAAGAGATATAATTATTTTTATGTGGCAATAACCTTTGTGTTTCTAGTAATCTTTATTTTTATTGATAACAGGTGTCTAAGCTTCTCAGTACTGGAGTGTATTTAATATATAAAGAATTAATTGCACTATTACAAGATGAATCACTGGAGGTAATTTGTATTTTTTGGTTTTGCTTCTTTTATATTAAAACAAAATTTTCTGTCTCTGGTTTGTATATAGATCAGCTCCTAATCTAAATCTTGACAATTAAGTGAATAGTCTCAAAAGTTTTCCTCTATAAGGAATGGAAAATGAAAGGTAGATGCAGATACTTTTAGTGATTTCATTTTTAGGCTGTTTTTAATTGAACTCAATTTTTTTTGAGTGACTCCTGATTCATAAAGGTTTTATGGTTCAATTTATAAGTACCTGGTATTGAAACTTTAACCCAAATGAGAAAGACTGATAAATTGGGATGATTGTAAACATGTTTGGCGAGACAGAATATTGGAATTATAAATTTTTGAATTTCTAGTGTAAATGCAATCAGTAATGGGCTTTAAAGTTTTTTAAAAAATAAATACTTGCTAAGCACCGATGTAAATTTAATTTACCCCCACATAAGCCTCTTAGGGGGAGTAATACTTTCTTTACCTTTCTTTTCTCAGTTCACCTAGACAAATTAAAAAAACAGAATCCAAGAATTTTTGTTAGTAAAGCAATATTGTTTCTGTGTAAGCAATGGGCTATTAAAATAGTTGATTGAATTAGCTAGGAAAATATTAACAATATGAGAGCATTATTATAATTATGATATGTCTCTTGAAAGGTTTTAGATGCTCTTGTAGATCATCTTCCAGAAACCCTAGAACTTTTGACTACTGGTGGTGAAAGCAGTGTTCAAGAAAACAAGGTAATTAATTAGAATTTAATTGATATAAATTTTTATTTTGATTTTCCTCTTTTTTGAAATGTTATATGCTTGTTGAATTGAATTCTTAGTTGTTTTTCTTGTAATTAAGTTCATATATTTCTAGCTTTCCATGTTTTTAAATAATTCTTTGAGAACTGGAATAATGAAGCTGACAACTTCATATTTGGAAGGTGTTACTTGCTTATATTATTGAAGTGAGATCTCCCATAGTAATTAAAAATTATTGTCATTAATTTCTATTGGAATGGACCTACAAGGAAAATAAGAGTGAAAGCTTTATTTAATAACTTAGTATCCATGTTCTTTTTTTCCCCTGAGGCAATTGGGGTTAAGTGACTTGCCCAAGGTCACACAACTAGGAAGTATTCAACAAACTTTTTTTTTTCATGTTCTTTATTTAAACTGTGATTTACTCTATAATTTGGTTCTGGACAAATGACTATTCTTTGCAAACTAAATTTCTTTCTAAAGTTTGAAGTGAGGAAAATGAAATTTTACCTTTACTTTTATCATTGAATTTTTTCAACAATGCAATGGAAACCTCACCTTAAATCTGTTGTTCTCTTTCAGTTATTGGCTGTACCTGACTTGATTCCAGCTCTGACAGCAGCAGAACAGCGTGCAGCAGGCTCTTTAAAATGGAGAACCCATGAAAAGATACTGCAAAAATATGCCTGCCTGCCTCATATCATATCAAGTGATCAGATTTATTATCGTTTTTTACACCGAATGTTCACAATCATGATGACCAATGTGAGCCCTGCAGTCATTTTCTTTCTATTTGCTCTGCCCTTATTTTGAGACTCTCGGAGTTTTCAGCATGCCCAGATCCCTTTGAGCTTCAATTGAAATGCCCTTCCCCCTCCCAGGAGGGCTTGGTCCTATTTAACCCCTAAATTTCTCTGTACTGCTTCCCTGTTTTCTCCCCCCCCCCCCCCCCGTTCACTGAAGTATAAACTTTTGCTGGAGGAGAGAATAAAAACTCAAAACTTACTCTTATCCTACTGTCATATGTTTGCCTGTCAGGAGAGAGCAGAGTTACTCCGACCTTGAAATAAGCCTAGTTAGGTCTTTTCTGGTGAAGTTTGCCAGGGAGTAATCAGCTACAGCTACAAAACTAGTGATTTTAGTCCACAACAGTCTCTTTTAGAATGGCTATCAGGACTACACTGCTTGAGGAAAATGTCCTCATCTCAGTCCTGCTTCCTCCTGTAAGATAGCCTTTTTTTTTTTTTTTTTTTTTTTTGACAGTACCAAAAAACTAGCTGGGAAATAAATAATACTTATGCTAAAAATCCTAGTTCATCTTCTAAGAGAAATTTTATTTTTAGATTCAAAAGTCATTTTATTCTATTCTTCTTCTTCCTTCAGGATGGATTATACATAAAAGTAGTTGCCTACCCTTTTCATTTAACACTCTGTATAGAGTTTAAGTTGTTTAAGTTTGTACATGTAGTTTATCTAACATTAAAAAAAAAATTTATTACACAGAGTGAAATAAAAGAAAGAAAATATGAATGAAGATTATAATTTGTATTCTAGCTTAAAGTGTTTTTGCTTAAACTTAATAGCATTTTCACCAATATGCATTACCAAATTTGCTTTTTTAAACCATGGTGACATTATCTTCCTCTTGCCCTCAACAAATTTAAAACAACATATAGACCAGAATATAACAGATTGGAACTGACTTGTGCAAAATGAAAGTGGGTAGAAATATTTAGTGACAGGTAGTACTGCCTTAGTAATAAAAACAGTCCATTTGAGAGGAGAGTATCTGTTATGGATGACAGAAAATAAACTATTATTATTTAAATTGGAGGAATTTGCCTTAGAGATCGGGATTATATTTTTCAAGTAGTAGAATAAGAATTTTAAATAATTGCTTTTTGAAACTTAACATGTAATTTTTCTATGCTAATTTATAGCTTGTTTATATTTCATTTTATGATACCAGTACCCTTTTAAATTCTTTAGAAAACTTAGACTTTGTAAATGTAACAGTTTTTCCAAAGTGCCTTTCATTGTTGAATATTTTAGCAACAATTAAAATAATTTTTTAAAATCTTACTAGTGGTAATTTTACATTTATAATTATGTGAAATTACTTAAAATGTTCTGTACATTAACTCTAACAAAAAAATATAAATCCTCATTTGGTTTTGAATTTTTGGAAATATTTTCACCATATTTTTTGAAAAACATTGGACCCAGGAAATTAGGAAAGTTGGATCAATACCATCTTAGTAACCATAGAAAGTTTACTTAACTAACTAGATTTCCTCATCTGAAAATTAGAGAGATAAAGTAGATGAATGAAGTGCCTGAAAACTAATATTCTATAAATCTGTGAAATTTTGCCAATTAATTTTTGGCTTAATTTGCTGAGTATGATAATAGTCTAATTTACAGAAGGCATACAGAAAGACAGTTAATATATTAAGCACATTTGAGGCTTGAATTGGCTGCTGAAAATGAGTAGCTGATAAATTGAGATTATGCAGAGCCTGGTATTCTCTGATTAATATTAGACTTGTTTAACTTCCTTCCCTTGTTTCTTAAAGAATGTCTTACCTGTACAAAAGGCAGCATCTCGAACTCTTTGCATTTTTCTACGGTATAATCGTAAACAAGAACAGAGACATGAGATCATTCAGAAATTAATTGAACGTAAGTTGTCATTTTCATTTTTTTGCATTAACAAGATAAAATACTGTATGCTATGTTAAAATACTATTTAAATGTAGAGATCAGTAAATTAATTGTGTAGGGATACTTGTATTTGTGTGGCTTAATTGTGTAATGTGCTTGTTTAATGTATTCAATCTTATAACTAAGGACTGTCCCAATTTGTAAATCACTTAGAATAGTGTCTTGCACAAAGTACCTACTAAATAAATGCTTTTTCCCTTCCTTATCTGAATTAAGACTTCTACCTTCTTTAGAATTATTATCATATGAAATATGTGCTAAAACAGATATGTTTTAAAACTTTTTTTCGGTCTAGACCTGTAATATCATTAGTATAGAGAATTCTTGGTGAAGGAACTCTATCCATGCAGATTAGCAAGTGATCTACAATTTATATTCTTAAGGAGGATTAAAGGAATTGCCCAGAATCACACAACTAATATGTCTCAGGCAAGTTTTGAATTATATCTTCCAGACTTGGAGGCCATCTGTCTTATCTGTTATTCACAGTTTGTCTTTTAAAATGTCATATGAAAATTAAATACACTTAAAAAATACACATATATTTTAGTTTTTAAGGAGTATGACCATATAAGAATCTGTAATTAAACAGTTATACCATAGGTAGCAATGTTTCTCAATCCTTCTCATTTTCTGTTGCTATATCATCATCCTGTTTCCATCTACAAGGATGTATCCTGGACCATCTTCTTTTCTCTCTGTATCTTTGTGTCTCTTGCTGAGATTTCACAGTTCTCAAAAGCACTCAATTATTATCTTTATATAGATATAGAATATAGGCTTTTATATAGATGCATAAATATAGTCTTTTCAATCTGTATATTGAGCCCTAATCTCTTTTCTGAATTATAATTCTACATTTCCAACTACATTATGGACAGCTCCACTTATTATGTCCCCTTGGTAGTTCAAACTCAGGATATCCAAAATTGAATTAATTGTTTTCACCTGAAACACCCATCCTTCTTCCAGACTTCATTTTTTTTCTTTTGAGGGCTCCATTATCCTTCCAGTCAGATAGCTTCAGAATCCTCCCAGACTCTCCCCTACCACTTTTACTTTTATGTCCAGTGAATTGTCAAGTCTCTTATACCACTGCCACATCTTACTTACATCCATTTCCTTCTCTTCACTCACAAGACCACAGCCATTGTTCAGGCCTTCATCACTTCTTGCTTGCGTTACTACAGTAACCTCTTAATTTGCCTCATTGTTTCTGGTCTCCAATCTGGCATCTACAGAACTGCCAGATATTCCTAAAATGCAGACCTGACCATGTTACTCCCCGTTCTAAAATCTCAAATGGCTCTCTACTTCCTTGAAGATAAAATACCAACTTCTCAGTCTGATGTTCAAAGCTTCCACAATCTAGCTCTTTTCTCTCTTTTTAGACTGTTTCATATCATTCTAGAATTCTATGTTCCAGCCAAACTGCAGCAGTCCCCTGAACTCAGCATGCCTATGGAATGTGACCATAGATAGATATCCACAAGAAATGGTAAAAGCAAAAGAAAATAGATTATAAAGTCTATTAAGAAAGTCTACTATTGTGAGAAAATCCAGGAACCACAGAAAGTGGAGCATAGTGGTGAATATTTGGTGAAGATGGATAGAGAAAGAAACTGAATTTAGACAGTCTACTTAGGTAGAAGAAATAAATGAGTTTGGGAAATGGATTACAAGCATAATACAGATGTGTGCTATATAGTAGTTTGTTCTTTTGTGCCATTTCTCATTTGCCTACCCAGGATTTTTGGGTAGGGCAAATTTCAGAGAGGTCAGAAGAAAGACAGGTAGGGTACTGTGAACTAAAATTCTATAAAGAAAATCAGCTCAGGAAGAAAAAGAAACTCACCAAAAAAAATCAATTATAAATAGTTTTAATGAGGAGGAAGAATATGGAGACTGTATAAAGAGACTGATGTAACTACACAAAAGGACTCAATGAACTGAGACTTTAAATGGATACTCCATCTCTTGACACCAGACATTTCCTCTGACTGTTCCTTATGCCTAGAATATTCTTCCTCCTAATTTCTACCTTCAAGTTTCCTTTAAGTACCAGCTAAAATTCCATCTTCTACTGTAATGCCAGAGAAATTGAGCAAAATAGAGATTGGCAAGTATTTAATAATTTATTAAATGTGAGAGATACGTTGGGATCAAATGGATCCATGGTTTGGTCCCAGGGCTGAATAAGACTATCATCTCCAAGAATCCAGCAAACAATGAGAGTTCTCAATGACCTATATGGTCATGGCTCAGACTCAGGGGGTAGATTGAGGGGGGGGTGAAGTCAGGGTGCTGACAGCGGGATGGGACTCTGACAGGATGGGGAGATGGGATGGCATAATCAGAGGGAGGCACCCCGGACATAGGGAGAGGCATCTTGATAAGATAGTATCTGATATTTTAATAGCTTGGGATGGGGAGAGGCATTCTGATATTCTAAAACATCAAATATTCTGATAGAGGGGAGGTTTTGCAGGTCTGAGAAGCAGGGAGACTAGGTCAGGATAATTATGGAAACTGAGAACTATGGCATAACACTACCCAAAGTCTTTCCTAATCTCTCTTAATTCTAGTTTTTAATGTCTTAATGTCTCAATGATTTCCCACTTATCTTCTAGATGGCAATTAGATTGTGAAATCCTTGAGGACAGAGGCTGCTTTTGCTTTTTTATGTGTCTGCAGAGTTTAGGACAGTACCTAGTGCATAATAGGTACTTTATAAAAGTTTGTTGACTAGCTAAAAAATATGGGCAGAAGATGAAAGTAAAGATGGATACCAGAGGATGAATATAACTACTAAACACAGTGCTGCAAAAGAAACAAATTTTGTCTTAGTATTCAAGAAGGAAAGAGAAGAGAAAGTCTCCAAGAAATAGAGTGTTGATCTTGGAACTGATTTCTAGAAGGAAAAAACTTGGAATCATTTCAAGAAATGATTAATGAGCATTTAGACAGTAATGACCACAAAAACAGAGACTCTCAGAGTAAGAAAAAAACAAAAGGGACTGTTTGGAACAAAATGACCTATCCAAATTGACTACTCAGAGATCACTCATAGAAAGCAGAATTATTTATTAGAATCTCCAGAAGCGGACCCCATCCTGGGGGACAGAGCCTTGAAAATGCTTATAGCTTTTGTACAACTCAGACAAAGAACTCCCAAAATCCCACTGTCTATATGTTGTGATTGGTCATAGAAGTCTGTATTCCCCTATTTGGTCAGTGGAATGCAGTAGATAAGGTGATAAACAGTCTTCACATCTATCTAGTACAGGCCTTATCTAAAATGATGTGACTCCAGAGAAGCAGAAACTGAGGCCTATCGGCTTGATCTACTTTAGCTAACAGTCTCTGATCCATATGTGCTTAATCTGTAAGTTCTTCACCTTTTCCCACACATTATAATCTTGTGAAAAAAGGGCATCTCCCATCTGATAAGATCTTTGTCAGTAAAAGAAGTGCAAAATAAAAACTGCAAAACACAAAATCAAATAGTCTGAACTCAGAAGCCCCCACTGGCTTCTTTTTTCCCATTATTTGGAGTAGTCTTGGCTTATATTCTAATCAAGGAAATCTGTCCCAGAAATAAAAGAACAAATTGCCTTTTAAAAGAAGTACTTAAATGCTCATTAAGAGATGGTTTCTGTTTCAGAAGAGGAAGAAAACTTGCAATTTTTTTTAGCTATACCTCTACTTGTTATTATAAAATCTCAAGTCACAGTTAAGGTACAGTTTAAGGCTATATTCAAATGAGGGTGTCTTCACTCAGTTTATCCCATATAGAAGGGGAAGGGAAGCAGTATTACACAAGTGTGTGCACACACACACACACACACAGAGCCTCCATAAGTTTTCATCAAAAACAAGTCATACCAAAGATACCCCAACAATGTTAGGGTGCCCAAGTCAGTGTCACAGGTATGATGAAAGAACTCACAAACTTAGTTTGTCTCCAAATTAAGGAGCAAAGATTTATTATATTGTTAACAGTGGACTAAGTTCCTAAATAATTTAGCAAAGAACCAAGAGTAAGAGATAAATTTATAGGAAAAAAATTAGAGACCAGTTGCTTTGTGCCACTGATATGTTAATTTTATATGCTTACATGTGGGTTTGAAGGGTGATCTGTTCATTATTGTCTCAGGAACTTTGTTATCACTGACCAACTTATCTGATAGCTAGTAACGTTTGTAGAACTATAGCATTTCCTAGGCCAGGGGACCTTAAGGTTATTGACAAACAGGTTATCTGACCTCAGGGTTATTGCTATATTTGCCCTAGAAGCTGAATCCATCAACATTCTTTCCTTTTCCATAAAATTATAAATAGATCAGGAAAATAGAACAATTATAGTTGTCAGAACTAAAAACCATATATGAAAGGTAGAAGTTGTAAAGACAGATCTAAGCTTGATGTCAGTAAAAGTTTTCTAATAATTAGAGATGTCCAAAAGTGAAATGGGCAACTTTAGGTTCCCCTTAATTGGGATCTTCAGTCAGAAGTTCTGTGACCACTTGTCAAGTTTGTTATGAAGATTCCTTTCATATGTGGGTTGACTAAATAGTTCCTCATATTGCTTCTGCCTCTAAATTTTCTGATGCTATCCTCTGTCCTTCAAATGTATTCCTTTTTTACTTCTTCCTTTCAGAGTCTTTATCTTCATGCCTTCAGGTACAGCTTAAAATTTACTTTCTATTCAAAGTCTTTTCTCATTTCTTTAGTTACCAATGCTATCTTCTCAAATTATTCTGTTTTGATTTATATGTATACATGCTGTGTCCCCTGAGTAGAATATAAACTCCTTGAGTTCATTTACTAAATCTATAATTAAGCACATTACTGTAATAAATACTTGATAACTGTTTAATAAATTGAATTTAGCATAATGAAAAAACAAACAAACAAAAAAAAAAAAAAACAAAAGGAAGTTGCTGAAATGGAATGATGTCTCACATATTCACCTTGGAAAAAAGGTAAACAAATAAACTGATGAAGTTAGTTTTCTAATACATCCAAAAGAAAGAAGAAACATTTTAGTTACAGCTGATGTCTCTTCTTAAGTACTCTTAAGCAAAAAAAGAATGCCTTAAAAATACTATATTTGCTACAATGCTGTAAAAGTAGATGACAAACTTGATCCTCCAAACCAAAGCAAGTACAAAGGAAAATAGCATTGAGTTAGTTCATCAGTATTATATGACATTTGACAGACTTTGGCAATAAAAAGTGAGCTTAATTCAGAATTGAATAGGAGGAAGATAATAGCTTCACTTTTTGATTATCCTAAACAACTTCCTGACATAAAAATCCATCTTTTTAACATCAGTACTCTTCTGATGATGTTTTATGGCTAAAAGTCATGGAATATCACCTTCTGAAAAGAATTAAAATTCTTGTTGATGCAAAAGGCAATGGAAAAATTTCTGATAAGTGCAGCTAGGGTGCAGCAAATTGATTATGATAATTTGTATGCAAGAAGTAGCAAAAAAGATAGCTGCCAATATACAAAAATATTGTCTCCGATATGTATTCATTCATTCATGTATATATATTTTTTTCCTTGAAAGTTTAAGGGGCTTTCCCTCCTCCTCCCCATTTTTTGTCTACAGAGCTTTTCAGTAACAAATTTACATACAATTATACTTTGCATTATTCAAAATTGGAAGGTCTCAGACAGATTAGAGTGAATACAGAAGAATGATCTACTGGGTGAAAGGATTATTAGCCTGAAAGAGAGAAGATGAAAAGTTAGAGGAGAGTTTCATTTGAATGAATTCTGTTCTAGAGTGAAGAGATTCGTAGTTCTTGGGCTAAGAGAGCAGAATTTGTTGGGAGGTATATTTAGGTTCAATTAAAGAGAAATTTCCTAAAAGTTAGGACTATGCAAAAGACAATGTAATGGACTACCTTAGGAAGAGGCAATGGCATCCTCTTACAGATGTTCCAACAGAGGCTGGATGATGACTCAGTAGTGATGTTTTAGAGGTAATTCTTAAATAGGAACAGTTGGTTTCTGAGGTCCTTTCCATCTCTTTAATTCTATATTTATGATGAAATGCAAGAATTGAGGGTAAGAGATACCCTAAGAGCAATAGGATCCCTTTGGCCAGTTGCGCAGGTTTTGTGAAAGAATTTGCAAACCCCAATAAATACCGGCATGAAGTTTGTGGCAAAGAATGGATTTATTTCTGCTAAGAAAGCAATAAACTAAGAAGGCAGCTTTCTTAAGGAGAAAAAACCTGTTAGGACCTCTGCAAAAGATGGTATAACACACCCTTGATTATATTGGGTTAATCTTGGCCTGGGGCTGGGGAGCAGTTTGAGCCACTCCATGGAGGATGTTGACTATGCCCCAGGCCAAGATTTCCAATTGACTGAGATTACTTATCTGGGAATTATCTGGGAAGGGTGCTGGGAGAGTTTTGAGAGTCAGGAACACCCTTCCCCCCCACGAGGACACGGTTTACATCACTTACACTTCACTTCTGTTAGGAATATTTTCTGTCAGAAAGATTTCTGAATTAATTCACGTGAATTATAACAGAATATTCAGAATGTTCACCTGAATGGTTATTGGTAGAGTAGATAGGGCTAGAAAACCAGGTCTTTGGGTATATAGCTGTTGTTCAGTCTTATCCATATCTCCAAGACTCCATTTTGAGGTTTTCTTGGTAAAGATACTAGAGTCATTTGCCATTTCTTTCACAAGCTCATTTTACACATGAGGAAACTGAGACAAACAGGTTAAATGACTTATCCAGTGTCATACAGCTAGTAAATGTCTTGAGGCCAGATTTGAACTCAAAAAGATAAATCCTGCCGACTCCAGACCCACTGCCAGCTCTACCTTGTGGGTATCTGGTATTAACTGTGAAAAATACAGCATGAGTACTGAGAGTTAATGTTACACTTGAAGTAATTACTTGTGTGAATAGAATTATTAGAATAGGATAGAACCACATAAAAATAGAATTTGTGGGTGTGTTCTGGTTCATGTCCTTGGAAGTTTGTTAGGATATTAGGTTCAGATCCCCAGAAATTTGTGCATGATTCTTAGAGAGAATTATGTTTGCCCCTAGGGTACATTTTTGCTTGTAGGAGAATTAGGATTAGATCACAATGAGGAAACAGGTATTTCCAGCTGATGTAGCCAGCCAGTAATTGTGAGTGAATATTCTGTCCTCCTACTGGCATTACAGAGTGATTCTAGAATTGTGCACAATATTGGTAATCCCTAACAAAGGCTATATTTGGGTGGTTCAGTTCTGACCATTATCATTAATCTCCATATAACATAGAAGATTATAGGTAGACCTGAAGCCAACATCAGAGTGTGAGTGTGGAGCACATGGAGGGAGTGGCAACATTGATGAAATAACAGATCAGTTGAAATGCTTAAGTATAACTCTGGCAATGGAAGAGACTAACCCTAATAGTACAACTGAATCAGGTCAGGAAACTAGGAAGGAGCTTAGAGAAGACCTAACCCCTGGAATTATAGATAAGGAAATGGAAGTTCATAAAATTTAAATGAGCTCAGGCTCACTGGCTCACTCTTTTTCTCTTACTCTCTCTCTATACACATGTATGATGAGGTATGAGAAGTGAGAGATCCCCTAATAGCAATGGGATCCCCTTGGCTGATGACTGGGGAGCAGTTTGAGTGACTATGCCCCAGGCTGAGATTTCCAACTGAATGAGATTACTTATCTGGGAGTTATCTGGGAAGGGTGTACCCTTCCTCTAAAGGTTCCTTTCTAACCCCCCCCCAAAAAAGGAGGCAGTTTACATTAGGCCTCCCCCAAAATTAAAGGGGGCACAATTTACACCACATTCATATACATACACACATCTATATATTCCTACTTAGTAGCAGAGCTGAAATTAGAATTTGTCTTCTTGATTTAGCCTGTCCCGTTATTTTTACTCCAGTTAATTGTCACACTGTCAGAGGGTGGAGTTTTAAAACTCCCAAATAGCATTAATTATAAGCCCAAGGAATTTTACTTCTAATAACAAATTCTATTAACCAAGTTTCAGACATATCCTAAACAGATATTTACCATAACTTTATATTTATGACAGTAAGAATTTCTCATTAAGTTCACTTCTTTCATATCTAAATAGATGTTCCTATAAGTGAACATTATATACAAATCAGTTTGCTTTTAAAAATACCCAATACATGGACAAATATTCCAAATTACATATTGTCCATAACAGAAACATTTTCAAAAGGACAAAAAATATATTTTCAGAGGCTCTTCAAATGACCTTAGAATATCCTATACAGATATCACATAAAAGAATCCAAGAGATTCTTAAAAATATTAAACTTTTAGAAATACCATAACCTAATATTGATAACAGTAATAAATTTGTTTCAGTAAATTCACAAGTTATTTTTCATATTTAACAGAAACCCTTTCAAAAGGACAAGGAAAAAGACTTATTTTCAGAAGCCCTTTAAATGATGGGCATAATCTCCGGATACAGTCAAATTTATACAGAATACCCAATTCTATAGAAAAAAAAAAATTTGAAAGATTCTTTAAAATATCCTTTAAACCTTTAGAAACAGCCCTACCAAATTATAGATCAATTAACTTAAAATCGGGCCTATCTCTTGAAATCTTCTGCAGAAAGAGACTTGAACACACTTAGTGTGTGTTTTAGGGTTGGAATTCCACGTGGCTGCCCTTTCTCCTCCCCCCACTTCACCTCCCAAGAGGAAGGGAGAAGGGAAGGGGAGTTAAACTGCCCTCCAGGCTTCATTGGGCAGTCCTAGCTGGAGTAGCAGAGAGCAGTGGGGGTGAGTTAATCTTCACATTTGAAGACAAACTATCCTTACTTCACTCAACATTTAAAATAGCAGAAAGTAGTGGGGTGGGGGTGGGTTCCCCTAAACTCCACCTTGGCCAGTGTTGAAGCCTTTAGAAAAGTCAGACCCTATTTGGATATAGGTGACCCCTTTCAAGTAAGTTAACAGAACTTCTACCCAGCAAGTTCTTAAAATCTTACATTTAAAGATAACTAAATCCAGCCTGCATAGGCAACTGTAATTTTAAACTCATCCTAAAATTTCTAATCAGATGTTTTCTCCAGCCAGAGTTCAAAGCAATTAGCATAAACTCCTTTTGTTCTCCAGAGGCCTTATCTAGCTAGGGTAACTCAATTCAAGCCACGCCTGATTAAATTATCTGAGTGCCAGTTTTTAAACTTAAAAATTATACTAAGTACAATTGCAACATTAAAACAGCCAATTCCCAAATTTCTTAATTTAGCAGAACTCTGAACCAAACAAGTGACAGACAAAAAAGTCACATGGACATGACTGAGCAGTTATAACATAAAACAAAACACTTAACACAGACCAGGGGCTATCTGGAAATTTTAGAATAGTCCTGAGGAAGTTGTCTTCCTTCCCTTCCAGAATCCATTAAAGTTTTGTTTTGTTTTTTAAGCCCGATGGTGTCTTAAAAAAAGACACCCAGACTTATACTCTGGAATGCCCAGAGTTGTACCAACTGGCACACAGAACCAGATGTGTCTTTAGCTACCAGGTAGGAACCCTGCGTTCAGGGACCCCACTCCCAGAATTTATGCCCGTCAGCATTTCATAATCCAGGTGCTAGCACAGACAGACAGAACAGAACAGGTCTTAAGACTTAACCAGAAAGCACCCAAAGGGTACTCAGACAAACTTACTCTCTTGTGGCAGAAATGGAGTGTCCACCATAAGGCAGTTGTGATTGGAAACTGCTCTTTCCTGGCTCTGGAAAAAAATGCAGGGGGCTAGCCTCTCCAGGCCAAGAATTCAGGTCCCCAGCCACCCTGAGGCCCAAGGAAGGAGACCCAAAGATCTCTGGTCTCTAATCCTGCTCATTTTCTAACATCTCAGTGGGACTTCCAAAACGCAGTGCCAGAGAAACTGAGGCAGGATAAAGATTAGAGAGTATTTAATAATTTATTTAAAGGGAGAGATTTACTGGTTCCAAATGAATCCATGTTTGGTCCCAGGGCTGAATGAGATTATTGTTTCCAAGAATCCAGCAAACAATCTGAGTTCTCAATGACATATACACATGGCTCAGACTGGGGGGGAAGGGGGAAAATGAGTCAGGGTGCTGAGAATGGGAACAAGACTCTGACAGGGTGAGGTGAGCCTCTGGAGATGGATGACATAATCAGGGGCAGGAACCCCGGAGATGAGGAGAGGCATTCTGATATTCTGAAACATAAGATCTTTTATCTTTAGCAAATATTCTAATAAAAAGGGAGGGGAGGTTTTGCAGGACTGAGCTTTGAGCTGATTATTATAACCGAAGCAGAACAATTAGAGAAACAGAAAAACTGAGTCAGAACAGGGTCAGAATAATTATGGAAACAGAACTGTGGCATAACATTTTCTATTACACCTAATTATAAGTTTGCTTATTTTTTTCCTTTCTTAAAAACACAAATTAACATCCATTTTTAAAATTTAAAACATACATTGGATACTCTTGTCCACAGTGAGAAGGAAAAAAGCTTTTTGATTCATCAAAATATAGATCATTAGTGGAAAAAGCGCCCTGACTTCAGATATTGCCTGCCATACTTTCTATCTGACCTTGGACAACAAGTGACTTAATATCACTAAACTTCTGATCTCTGAAATAAGGGGGAAGAGGACTAGATGACTCCTGATTTCATTCCAGTTCTCAATCCCATTATTCTATACTATGCCTGCTTCACCATTTTTTTGAATTAGAGTCGTTCTCAGATGCAGCCCCTGAGGATGTTTATGCCGCCCTGGGGTTATGGCAAATGGGCTGAGGGTGAGCTTTTGTTTTTACTATAGTCCGGCCCTCCCACAGTCTGAGGGACAGTGAACTGGCCCCTATTTAAAAAGTTTGAGGACTGAGAGACTGAGGCTGGGCCTTGGATTTCATTGCTATAGTGAATTCCCATTCTCAGTGCAGATCAGCACCTTTTCTGCAATTTCATAGTTTTAGCAACTTGCCTAGCAACACCCATGTCCAGCTCTTAAAACCATCTGTACCTATGACTGCCTGTGGGCCACATAGCAATTTAATTTTAAAATGTAATATTATTGTTTTATTATATTTTTATTTATCTTGTTAAATACTTAGCAATTGTGTTTTAATCTATTTTGGCTACCTTAGAACGTGTTGTAAGCCACAGGAGGAATGTGGGTAAGTGGAAACTTGAAACCTCTGATTTGGTACATTGAGAGATGTACATTGAGAGATGGAGTGACTTGTCCAGGGTTACCCTACCTGTTCATGTCAAATCTTCCTGGTACTTATAATGGTTTTCCATCTCCTATACCATGCTGATTCTCTTCCATGTACAAAATTGTGCTAAATGTAATTAGTTTTTCTCTAGTTTATCTATTTGATATAACCAGTGACAATCTCTTAAATTTATTTTCATAGGGCATTCAACTCTGATTTAAAGACATAATGTGATAAATGATTTTGTTTTGTTTTGATGCTTTTTATTTTTTTATTTATTTTTTAATTATTATTATTATTTTGCTGAGGCAATTGGGATTAAGTGACTTGCCCAGGGTCACACAGCTAGGAAGTGTTAAATGTCTGAGATCACATTTGAACTTGGGTCCTCCTGAATTCAGGACTGGTGCTCTATCCACTGCGCCACCTAGCTGCCCCTGTTTTGATGCTTTTTAAAAATGAAAATTCTATCATTTAGATTTTGAAATGATTTGTTTAAAACCATTTTTTCATATTGTTATAAGAATTATAAGGTCCTTTATATTTGTAAATGACTTTGTCCTGTCAAAAATACAAAAATAATGTATGTTCATTCATATATTATTTATTTGACTTATTTATAGATTTATTTAAGGCTTATAAACCAGTGATGTAATAGCTGTTATTTTATGTATTTATTTTATTTATTTACAATCTAGCTTTAATATTGGCCTATAAATTATAATTTTCCTACAATTATAAAATTTTGTAATTAAGGTAACTGCAAAATAATGTTATCAAAATATTATTTTGATCAACTTAGTTTTAAAATGTAATATTATTGTTTTATATTTTTTCTTGTTAAATACTTAGCAATTTTTTTTTAGCTTTTTTCATATCTTTTCTTTTTTTATTATAGCTTTTTATTGACAAAAACATATGCATGGGTAAATTTTCAACATTGACCTTACAAAAACTTCTATTCCAACTTTTCCCCTTCTACCCTCCAGCCCCTCCCTAAGATGGCAGATAGTCCCATACATGCTAAATATGCTAAAGTATATGTTAAATACAACATATATATATATATATATATATATATATATATATATATATATATATATATATATATATATATATATATATATATATATACATATTTATACAGTTGTCTTGCTACACAAGAAAAATCGGATTTAGAAAAATTTAGAAAAAATTAGAAAAATTCAAGCAAACAATATCAGAAATAGTGGAAATGTTATATTGTAGTTCATACTCATTTCCCAGAGTTCTTTCTCTGGGTGTAGCTGGTTCAATTCATTACTGCTCTATTGGAACTGATTTGGTTCATCTCGTTGTTGAAAATGGCCACATCCATCAGAACTGAACATCATATAGTATTGTTGTTGAAGTATTCAATGATCTCCTGGTCCTGCTCATTTCACTCAGCATCAGTTCGTGTAAGTCTCTCCAGCTTTCTGAAATCATCCTGTTGGTCATTTCTTATAGAACAATAATATTCCATAACATTCATACACCACAATTTACCCAACCATTCTCCAATTGATGGACATCCATTCAATTTCCAATTTCTAGCTATTACAAAAAGGGCTGCCACAAACTTTTTTTTTTTAATTATAATCTATTTTGTCTGACTTAGAGAGTGTTGTAAGCCACAGGTGATATCATTTTAATGGTATTATTTAATAAAACCCTTTAAGGTTTAAAAAGCATTTAAAAATATTAACTGATTTTATCCTTATAATAATCATTAGAGGTAGGTTCTATTTTTATCTTTATTTTACAAATGGCAATATTAAGGTAAACAGGTTAAATGAATTTCCCAGGGTCACATGCTACACATGTGACTAGCTTACACAGGTAGTAAGTATCTGAAGCTGCATTTGAACTTGGGTCTTCCTGACTCGAGATCTAGCATACTATTCACTGGACCATCCATAGGTATGATTAAAAGTGTCTATGAATTTATTTGCATTTCTTTCCTCTTTGTCCCACATGATTCCATTTGAGATACAATATTAAAAATAGAAAATTGAATTTATCATAATTTTTTCTTTTTTTTCAGAATTGGGTCAAGGAAAAAGCTACTGGTATAGACTCCGGTTTTTGGACACCTGTGAATTTATTATCGAGCTCTTTTCCAAATCATTTTTCTGTAAATATTTCTTTCTACCTGCTCTTGAGTTGACACATGACCCAGTAGCAAATGTGAGGTATGGCACCAATCCAGTGAAATGTTGTATAACAAATTAATTTCCTAAGCACTCTCAAGTTGGTTCAAGAACAACTCTTCTTCTGTATTAAGGGAGGAGTTTGTTGGATTCTGAAATCATTATTGACCTTAACTGATAAGTGTCATTAGGATTTGTATTCCTCTGACATAGCCCCAAATTTGGAGGACAACAAGAGAAAGATAGCAATTTATCAAAAATGGATGTGTAGCTTTTCCTTTCTCCTTTGGTTCAGCAAAGTTGCAGCAGAAAAGGGTTGTTCTAACCATCTGTTCTGATGTAGTCTCTCTACTGAAACTGCTTCAAAACTGTGTGGTTGACTTTCAAATTTTTTTATCTCATTTGTGGACAAAACAAGTGAATTCC
Organism: Sminthopsis crassicaudata; assembly: GCF_048593235.1. Lineage (NCBI taxonomy): Eukaryota > Metazoa > Chordata > Mammalia > Dasyuromorphia > Dasyuridae > Sminthopsis > Sminthopsis crassicaudata. Next base: position 291,776,184 of record NC_133618.1, read on the forward strand.
TCATCTTTTCTTACATTTAATTGCCTTGCCACACAACATATAGTTGATAAATATTTGCTGATTTTGACAAAATATTGAGATCTAAATAGAATGTGCCTGAAAATAGAAATATAAAGTAAGGTAAAAAATAAACATTTTTAAAAAAAGTGTATTGTTTCTTTCTTTTTTGGGGAAGGAAGGAGGCAAATTAGGCTTAAATCACTTTCCTAGGGTCAAGTAACTAATAAGTGTGTGTCTGAGGCCAAATTTGAATTCAGGTCTTCTTGACTCCAAAGCCAGTGTTGTATCCAGTGCTACTTAGCTGCTCCATTGTATCAGTTCTTAATATTTTTGGTAGGGAGCACTGTTTGTAGGGAATTTTATACTCATACAGCCCCATTATTTCCTTTCTTCAAATAATAAAAGCTTGTTCATTTGAAGTTGTTCCAGGCTCTATGTCCAGTGTTCTGCACTAGGCATTTAGATTTCTGAAGAAAGATTTGGCCTGGCATGTGCTGCCAAGAATAAAGGGGCTTTCATATCTGACAGCACTCTCTTTATATGAATTTTGCATCTCTTTTAAGTTTTGTTAACATAAACTTCAACTCCAAAAGCATTATGACATTTTTTGTATCTTTGGTCAGAAAAAGTTGGCAGGCTGACTGTTCTGTGAAAATGTGCCAAAAGGAATTATAGAGGAAATCAGAGAAATTTAAAACTTCATTTTGTTTAAGATCCATATAAGAATTCTTTAAGCACACCAATTTATGGTTATTTTCTTATTAGAATCAGGAATGGCTCTGTAGAAGAGTTTAAATGCTATTCCTCTTTTCTATAGAATGAAACTCTGCTACCTTTTGCCCAAAGTGAAATCTACTCTCAAGATTCCTGCGGACAAACATTTACTTCAGCAGTTAGAATTGTGTGTAAGAAAACTCCTCTGTCAAGAAAAAGATAAAGATGTTCTGGCTATTGTAAAACGAGTAAGTATAAGTTTCATAAAATGATGTTTATGACTCTTTTGGTAAATTGGGGGGCATGACAACAGGCCTAACAGTTGCTCAGAAAATAAAAAAGATTCTGTAACTTCCCCAGGCTCACACCACTGGGATATGGGGGAAAAGGGATTTGGACAAAAGTTTTCCTGATCTTGAAGCCAGCTTTTTATCTCCAAGGCACTAAACCTCTCGAGAGGATTAAAGGATGATCATTACTTCACTGCTCTGGCTCTTGGGGTTAAAAAAAATTCATGTAAATGCTTTATTTAAAGAATAGGAATTAAAAAACATCCTACATCAGTGTATGTAATTTTTTATCTAAAGGAATTAAAATGTCTTGATATAAACTGATATAAACTTGACATAAATCCACTAGTGGATGGACATAGCTTACTAAGACTTCAGAATAAAACATTATTGAATTCAAGTGAATAAAAAGCTTTTGTTCATGAAATTAGCATCTATTTCATAAAACATTGAAGCTGGAAGGGTCCTTAATGATCTAAGCCACTCTTACCATTTTACAAATAAAGAAACTGAAGCCAAAAATGGTTAAAGGATTTGACAAAGTATACACATCATTTACTGACAGAAGCAGGCAACTAGATCCAGGTCTCCTTACTCTCAATTCAGTGCCCATTCCACTGTGCAACATGACTTCCTGCTTTTAAATATATATATGTGTGTGTGTGTGTGTGTGTGTGTGTGTGTGTGTGTGTGTGTATCACTCCTAAATAATTCTCTTAATGGGGTGGAGCAAGGAGATAAGGAAATAAGGTGGATCATAACTTGATATAAACTTCAAATAATCATGAATCACTTGAATATAATTGATATTTTTATGAAAGTCATAGTAAACCTATTTTTGTGAATTTGATTTGGAATATAAAGAAATATAGTTGGTTTCTTATCATTAATTTGATAGAATATTATTTTAAATTTATTGACTGATAATGACTTAGATTTAGAGCCAGGAAAAACTGTTCTGTCTCACTGCAAAGGAATTTGCCTTTTAAATAATTTTACCAGTCTTTAAGCATTGGAATACTTAATGGAAGCCTCCAAAGTGTCGGAACCTTTTCATAAGGATAACCAATAAACTGCAAGTAACTCATAACAGATTCTCAATATATCTCTTCTCCTTTAGTTAAAAATTTGGCCTTTTTTATATCATTTGGCTTGACCATACTTGATTTATTTTTGATTCATAGAATTTTAATTCATTGAAATGTAAATTCTTTCAAAATAGCTATAAAACTCTCAAGCAGTAGTATATATACCTAAATATAAACTTTTTAAAAATTTTACTATCCCCAGAATATCCAACCTTGGCTTCTTACAGATGTTCATGATGGCAAATGGCTAAAGAATTATGTAGGAGCACCGATGTGGATGGGGAAGTTAGTTTCTGCAGTGAAAAAATTATCGCCCAAGAGATTAATACAAGCTGAAAATTCAAAGAGGTTTAACAAAGATTTCATAGATTTTTGGATGATGGTCATATAATGGATTATCAAAGGTTTCTAAGTGACATCCCATGAACAATTCTAATCCTAAAATTGATGTTAAGGAGGGGATCATGCCTTAAAGCACATCACTCACATAAAGCTTTTTCAAAATCTTGAAATCAGGGGGCACCTAGGTGGTGCAGTGGATAGAGCACCAGCCCTGAATTCAGGATGACCCAGAGTTCAAATCTGGTCTCAGACACTTAACACTTCCTAGCTGTGTGACCCTGGGCAAGTCACTTAACCCCAGCCTCAAGGGGGGGGGGGGATCTTGAAATCAGAAAAATCTCCCTTTTTACCACAATCTCTTGTCCTATGACCTCTTCCTGTTCCTTTTTCCTTTCACATCAGTCCCTTGACTCTTTTCTTTTAGCTTATCAACTCTGCCCTGGTCTCTCTTTCCTCCATATTTAATCTTAACACCATGATCAGCCATTTCTGTTTGCCTTCTCCTCTGAATTTGTATTGCCCATTCCCCAACCTCCCACTTGACTTTCCACTTCTGACCTTCAGCCTTCAATATTGAGCCATTTGAAGTGCAAAGGACTCAACTAGACCCTTAACCACAGGACAGCAAATGTTTTGTTTCTCTTAGGATTCTTGATCTCTCTTGTAGCCTTCAGCACTGTCAGTCACCCTCTTCTTGATATTCTTTTCTCTGGAGATTTTCATGACACTGTTCTCTCTTGGTTCTGCTTCTACCAGTGTAGAATTAATTCTCCTTCTGAGATTCCTCTGATGCTTCTTCATTCAGGAAATTCCTGCTAACCATAGGTATCCCACAGAGCTCTCTCCTGATCTAATCTCTTCTCTCTATACATTATTCACTTTGTGATCTGATCATCTTTCATGGATTAATTTACCATCTTTCTACTCTCTACATCTACCATCTCATTTACCATTACTCTACTTGAGTAATTCTCAAATTACTTATCCAACCATGACCTCTTTTCTGACTTCTAGTCTTGCATCTCCAGCTGTCTATTAGACATCTCAAACTGGGTGTCCTGTATTCATTTTAATATAGCACTTATAAAACTGAACTCATCTTCTTCTTCCCTCTTTCCCTTGCTCCAAACTTCCCTATTACTTTTGAAGGCACTACTGACCTTCCAGTCACTGAGGCTCACAACTAAGATGTCATCTTGGACTCCTCATTCTCTGTCTGTCTCTCAGTGCGCATACACACAGACAGACACAGGCACAGACACACACTCTGCCTATCAATTTTACTTTTGTAGCTGCAATCCCCCATTCTACAAGAATCTTTTCCCAGTCTTCATTAATTGTAGTGCCTTCCCTCTTATTTATCCTGTTAGCTTGTTTGTATAAGTTTGTTTCTTTGTTGTCTCCCCAGTTAGACTCAGAGCCCTTTGAGAGAAAAGTTCTTTCATTGTATCCTCAGCACTTAGCCTGGTTCCTCACACATATTAGGTATTTATTGACTGATTTCATTATTTCCAAAACAACTACTACCAACTTTCCATTTTATCTTTGTCAGACTGGTCTGCTTCAGGTTTAGAACTGGAATGAAACAGAACACAAATGAGCATGTAACATTTTTTAAAAAGGAGGTCTGCTGTAGTCATAACAGGGAAAGAATATTAAGGAAGAAATACTGTTGACTCCCTTGAGTACAGCTTCCCTGCTTCTATGTTGGCCATATTGATCTTGAGCTTAGAAGCATGAGGAAGGAGCTCCTGATTCTTCTCATATTAAATCGTATGCTTAGGAATCCAGGAAGATGTCTCAGTGGTTCAAATCTGTAGAAAACAAAATCCTGAACCCCAAATGAGGGTGCAGAATGTAAACAACCTCACCATGAGTGCAGTGAAGCAGTTTAGTCTGCTGTTAGTTCTTGTAGGGAGCAGGGATGAAACTCAAATAAGCTCATACACTTTAGAGACACTTTAGACACTTTTCCCAGTCCCTCCCTCATGTCTGGGTTGATGAGGCCCTTAATATGTCCCTCCCTTGCAACAAAAATTGTATGACTGTTAATATGAACCTTAGCTTATTCTGAGGAAGAGAAATTAATATTTATGAAGCAATTAAGCATGCATACTCTAGCTAAGCTTTGACCTTTGTCCTACTTTCAACTTTTTTTTTTAAACTTCTTAACTAATTTTGTCCAGTTCTACCTAGTTTCAGTTGATTTCAAGAGCTCCTCTGGACTACTTCATCCCTATGGGAATATAACTTCTTATTGTTTCTCCTTATTCTTTTTGACTTCAATTTCCCTTCAGATTTCTCTAGGGCAAGAGAAGAAATCCCCTCCATTGTTCTTGTTTCTTCATTAGGAATAGATTACTCTGTTAATATTGAAGTGAGTTTTTCTAGGCCAAGGTGGTCCCAACAAGTCTTTTTATCAGGTCTTTTAAACAAGAGATTATGCAGTCTCCCACAGCCATTAAAACTCCAGCTACCACAATAGGGATGCAGTATTATTTGGGATAAAAATTCGCAACTACCTCCTATGCTTTTACATGCTGCCCCTTTCTCTGCTAATATATCTAGAGCCATTCTGTGTTTCCAGATCATCTGACCAGTAGAGGTTAATTGTTCTGTTATTCCCTTTATTTAATCTCTGTTATAATGATTTTGTTGATTTTAATAGATTATAATTAATTGAATCCATATTTTTGTTAATAGTGCCCACCAGAATGGATCTGATTTCTTAAATTCATTAGATTTTCCCCTTGGTACTCCTATACTATCTGAATAAATTTTCATCAAATGATTCATATGGTGAACTTCTCTTATTCCTTCTGAAACTGATTATTTGACTCTCACTTCCTTTCTCAGATGCCAGGGTGAAAGGACTAGCCAATTGGACTGGTGCACAGGCGTTACCCAGTCCCCAGGCAGATTAGGACAGAAAGTGTTTCTTTCACAGTTCCCCCAGAGGTCAGCTCGAACTATATTCATTATATCCATCTCTGAGAAATTGCCAGAGTTATCTCCACTTACATTGCAGCTTTGAATACATGTAGATAAGGTCTCTAGGTCTTGGAATCCCTCACCCTGTCATGAGAGACAAACCAAATGATTTCCTGAACCTGGACAAGAGACTGGTATAGACTTAGTGTTCCCCTTCTTCCCAGAAAGGAATAGGTAGGACTAAGCACTGCCACCCTTTTCAGGGGGATTACCCTGGAATGGAAGGACCATGCACTTGAATTCACTTTCATATTTCTCCATGCCTAAGGGAAATGGTACTATCTGGACAGGGGGGTGACTAGTTGCTTAAGCATAGAACAGTATATTTTACCCATTCTACCCAGGCATTGGTATTTCCATATCCTGTTTCTGTCTTCATCCTTAACCTCAATAACTTCCACAACTTTAGGGTTATGGAGATTCCCATTCCTTTATTGGAGGTACTATGGTTGTTGAATTGTGGTCCCTTTTCACCCGTAGTTTAGGAACTTTGATGCCAAGTCTCCCTTAGGATGCTATACCGGTCACATCTATCTCAAAACCATAGGTCTAATCTATCCCTTGATTGGCATTTTGGATAGTCAGAATTACACCATTACACTTGAGTTTTTGACAAATAGGCTTAGGTGTCTCCCTTTAAATATACTTAACCTTGCAGTCAATTCTGATTTCTTGTACCTAGATTCCAACTCCCTTTAAGTTATAGTAAATCAAACATTATCCCATTGTAGACACAGAATTCTAACAAACTCACTTTCTCAGGGCATAAACATTTATCATAACTGCTGAATTGCCTTCGACTAATCAAATCTCCACATTTTATAATTTGGCAGGCCTCAAACTGAATTGTCTGGGGATTTGTTTTTTCAATTATATTTATCCATATTTTAACTGGGTATCTTCATCCCTTTTAGTCATAAACATTTTTGAAGTGGGGAGAAGCTATTATAACTATGTATTAAGTTCATCAGTAGCAACAGTCTCCCATAAGCTTCCTGATCATTCCAGTATATTAATGTTTCTCATCCTGAAGGTTCCTGTACACACAGGGGTCATTAACACATGCATTCTTGTAGGTCCTCTGAACAAGGCTGCCTCCTCAATCTTCTCGTCTGCTAATATATTTTCCTTCACCTCAACTACCTTTTCTCCCTAGTATCCACTCACATGTACTATGGCAATCTCATTTGGTAACAATAAGCTATCTAGCACCTGTTTTACCAATTCCCCTTATATTAATTTCTTCTCTTTTCTGTTTTTCATTCCTCTATCAAATTAAATGGTATTTTTTAGCAACCCTTTTTAAAGTAAAGAGGCAGGATTGATACAGAATTCAGTCACTAATATTAAATCATCTTTTTTCCCATTAACACTGAAATGGAGGGACACTAACCCCTGTCCTGCACTCCTGAAATCATCTCTTTGTTTGAACTCCTACTGTAGTCAGAACTGTCACCAGCTTTTCTCTCTCTAATGCAGGTGGTATTTTCTGTTTCCTGTTGTGGGCACACTTGGCTCCCAGATGTGCTGTCTTAAACCTTATCTATCACCAAAGACCTTGAAAGCTTGATAAGCATAAAGCTTAAAGAAATATTGTCTCCTTGTTAACTTTTGCCATCTGTCTGGGAATGGAACTTTTAATGTGATAAATGTTTTGGAACATTCTTGTGGTTTTTTCCTATAAATATGTATTCCTGAAACTGCTCAGTGCTGATTCCCCAAGTCTTTTACTTGTGGGCTCAGTCACTGGCCAACAATTAACACTCTTAAATTTACATTATTTTGGCTGTCCTGTATTTTCTCTCACCTGGGTATTTCAATACAACCTCAAATTTTAATACTTGTTAATTCCCTTTTAATTTTGTCAGGAAGGGTACTTCTACAATTCCCTTAATTCTTTCAGCATTTGTTTTCCTCTTCCCCTATGAAATTCTCCTTCTGCCTGACTCTCCTCTTATATTGTAATAAAACCTTTTTTTCTCTAGGAAATTTAATAGAGCATTTATTACTTCTCTTAGCTTATTTTTCTCTTCTCCTGATATCAACAGGTCATTCACATATTGCAGTAAAGTTATTCCTTTTAGAACTGGGAATTTTTCTAACAATTGTTCTAAAAGTCATCTAAATAGATTTGGAGACTAATCTTTAGATAAAACAGTCCGTGTAAATTGTTGCAGACCTTTTTTTCGGCTATGGAAATAGGAAATATAACTCTTTACTGTTTCTCACATGCCTTCATCCTATGGGCCAGTAAAATTTCAAGGATAGTTTTAATACATTTTAAAAGAAAACTAGCGTACTCTATATGGAATAGGACCTTATATTATTCCTACTATGTTCCTCAAACAAGTACAAAATATTTCTCTATTCTTTATGCACTCATATGAAGTCATCTAACATGATCTCTCTCAATTCTTTACAAGATAATCTACATTCACTACACTTTACTACATTCACTCATCACCCCTCATCCTTCAAGTTCCTAAAGGTTCCTATTTCTAGCACTCCACTGAATAGATCTCTTTATTGCTTAATCCAATGAGCTTCCTTGTATCTTAATGTTCCTTATTAAAGTCCTCTGGCATTTAAAGTTCTTTATATTCTTTCCTACTTTTCCAGAAGTCTTCTAATACTCTGTGCTGCACTCTGCAGTCTGGCTCCTCTGGCCCACTTGCAGTTTCTCAAACACAACAACTCCATTTCTATATGTCACCCAGGCCTAGAATAATTTGCCTCCTCACCTCCACTTTTAATTTCCTTGGATTCCTTCAAAGCTGACCTTCTTCAGGAGGTCATTCTTAATCTCTGCAGATGCTAGGCCTTTTCTATTTGAGATTACTTTCTGTCTACTCTGTATGTCTTGTATTTACCTAGATATATACATGTTGTCCTACCCTTTATAGTGTGATTTTGTGGAGATAGAGACCCAGTTTTTCTCTTTGTTTATGTGTACAATGCTTAACAAAATCCCTGACATATAGTAAGTATTTAATAATATATGTGTATAAGCTGACTGTCAAAGGCAAAATTCTGTCCTAGCTAAACTATTGGTCTTTTACAATGTGGTATTTATTATGTTTTGTTTTGTTCTAGTATATTCTGACATGGTAAAAAAAAGAAATTTTCTAGACTGAAGCCCCAAAATTGGTTAAATCTACAACAGTCTTAGCATCCTTATTAGCTTGTCATAAGCTTATAATGTGAAATAGAGCACAAAAAACTATTTTCAATAAAAGAACACAATATAGCTTGGCTTAGGTATCTATAGCCATAAGATAAAAGTTTAATCTTTTATCTGTTGTTTATTAAAATTCAGATTGTTTTGGTTGAGAATTAATAGAATCAGTTAAACTAAATCTACTTATAAGAAATAAAATAAGTAAATAATAGGCATAAAGAATAGGTACAAGATATTATGGAAAATATAAAGTATAGGTATGAGTTAGTTGAGGTAGCTAGAGGTGTTATGGTGGATAAGAGAGCTGGACATAGTGGCAAGTAGACCTGAGTTCAAGTCCTACTTCAGGCAGATCACTTAACCTCTCCCAGCTTCAGTTTCTTCATTTGCAAAATGATAAGAACAGCTACCTTGCAGAATATGAGGTAATGCTTTGCAAACCTTAAAGCAACATTGAAATGCTAGCTACCATCATCATCATCATTATATTTACAGCATATTTACATTGTATTTTTCTTCTATAGGTCAACAGTATATTAAAAGATTATGCTGTGCTGATTTCATAGAATTTTCCAGCTTAGAATTGGAGGGACTTATTAAAGGTCTTTTGCTCCAATTTACCATGATACGGATTTTTTTCTTCAAGTTTTCCTCCTTGTATATTTTTAAGAAATAATTGATTGATTTGAGTTACTATTTTGGAATAAAAAATAGTAATCAAGATTTTAACTTTTTTTTTAGACTGTGTTAGAGTTGGACAGAATGGAAATGTCTATGGATGCTGTAAGTAAACAATTAAATTTGAAAGGAATATTTAAATTTTTTGGTAAACTCATCATTAATGTTTTATAATTTCATTTTAAATTTCAGTTTCAAAAAAGGTTTTATGAAAAAGATTTATTGGATCAAGAGAAAGAAAGAGAAGAGCTCCTTCTTTTGGAAATGGTAGGTTTGGTTTGGTTTTGTTGTTTGCCCACAGATCACAATTATACATTTAGGACTAAATAAATAATAAGAAGAATTCCACCTATTTTTTTCTTAAAAGATTAAAAAGATCTAATGCTTTTTATTAAAGCCTTTCATGAATTAGAAAGCTATCTATCTTTCTCTGATTGTTTTAATTGAATTTGGTGGAAGAAAAGAAGACAAAAGCTTTGGGGAATTCTTACTTTAAGGAATTTCTATTTGTATTTGGTCTTTTCTGTGATATTGAGAAGATTTCTAGACAAAAGTCATAACGCCCCTCTGGTCTTAATGCCCTCTCTATCATGTTGTTAGCTAGTGTGGAAGAAAACAAATCATTTCTATCCAAAACTACAGTACAATTTCCCTTGAGGATATGACTGCTTCACCTGGAATAATCCATTTATCTTATACCCTGCTGTTGCATTAAACTTCCTTTAGCACATACATGAAGTTGATTACAATAACTGCTATGCTCAAAAACTTTCAATGATGGTCCATTTCCTACCAAGTAAAACCACTTTTTTTTTTTAGACTGTTAACAAAGGGCCTCCATAATCTTATTCCAATTATTCTTTCTGACATCAACTCACCTTGCTTTCCTTCCAAGTACCCTGTATTCTATCTAGTCACTGTTTTCCTAAGTAGAACCTGTTATTCTCCTGCCTCCTTGTCTTTGCTCGTGTTGTTACCTTTCTTCTCAGATCTCTTAATTGAAATCATACTCTGCAGACCCCAGTTCAAATATCACTTCTCTCTTGTAGTCTTATCCCCAGACAAAAGCAGTTTCTCCTTCCTGTGAATTATCATAGCATTCTGCAGCTCTTATGTGTTTTAAAGTCATTTTTAATTCTACATATCCATTCAGAAGTAAAGCATGATTTTTCTTCAAAGATGATTTGTGTAAAAACCTCAGCATTATCCCATAATCATTCTTTTAGCGTTTGTTCTTTTTTTCCCCTTTAAAATAGATTTAATGTTAAATTTAGAATTTTTCTTGTTTCTGTCCTTCCATTCACACAATTTCAGGACTTCAGGACATTCAGAATCCCTTAGAGCTTAATAGTAGTTGCAAGGTATTCTTGATTCTGCCTCTAGAATATATTTTATTCATCTCTTCTCTCCAATAATACTTTCCAAAAAATGTTGATTTATTGTTTTTGGTACATCTTCCATGAAAAATCAAAAAGGATTCAAAAATCCTTGTGGCATCATTGAATATGGTTTGAAAATGTGTTTTATGCTTCCAATAAGCATTTCCATTTGTAAGAAATTAAATGTCATTTCTGAAGCTTAAAATCACTTTCATTACAGAAATTTTACGATTTTCTTAAACTGTATTGCCTTACTTATGATTCACAGGAGCAACTAGAAAAAGAGAAGCAGCAGAATGAGGGAAGACCAAGTAGTGATAAAATCTTTGAAAAGAAACGTAAGTTATTTACATTCCTTACTTTCATTGTTTAATGATTGAATTATAAAGAACAATACTCAATTTTTATCTTGATAGGGACTATAAGAATTATTCCTTCTTTTTTTCCTTTAATAATTTGCATGATAGTGTTTCAGAAATTATACTGTTCATAAAATATGTAATTTTAGTTCTCTTTGAAGAAAAGATTGAGGGTGATAAAAACTCTTTTGTTGTTGATGACACTAAGAAAGTTTGACTCAGTCTGTCACTCATTAAATATTTATTGAGAACCTAACTGTGTCAGGCACTGTTCTAAGCATTGATGATACAGAGAAAAGCAAAAGACAGCTCCTGACGTCAAGGAACTTTTAACTTCAAGTCTTATTGGGGAGACCACAAACAAGCTAGATACAAGATAAATAGGAAGTAATTAAAAGAGGGAAGACACCAAAATTAAGAAGAATTGGGAAAAGTTTCCTGTAGAGGATAGGATTTTAGTTGAGACTTAAAAAAAGTCAGGGAAGTCTATAGGCAGAGTAAAGAAAAGAGAGCATTCCAGGCCTGGAGGAAGGCCAGAGAAATTGTTTGGAGCCAAGAGGGGGAGTGTTTTATTCTCCTGAACACCTAGAAGGCCAAGTCCCTGGATTGAATATATTCTTGGAGGGGGTGGTATAAGGTGAAAGAAAACTGAAAAGGTAGGGAAAGTCTAGATTATGAGGGGTTTTGAATGTCAAACATGTCAAAGATAATGAGTTGTTTTAGACATATTAAGTTTATGATGTCTATTGAACATCTTCAGAATGTCTGAAAGGCATTTGGAGATACAAGATTAGAGTTCAGCAAATTTAGGGAAATTTGAGAATCATCAACATAGACAAGGTAATTATATTCTTGGGCATTGCTATAATACAGAGAAAGAAAAAGGCCTAGACAGAACCCAAAGTATACCTGTGACATGGCCTGGATAAGTATCTAGCAAAGAAGACAGAGAAGAAACAGTCAGGTATTAGGGGAACTAGGAGGAATTGAGCACTGAATGATGAATACCAAAGTCTAAAGTATATGAAGTAAGGATATATGAAAAAAAAAATACTGAAATTTAGGCAATATGTAGAAAAAAACAGATTTTGGAATCTCATTTCCTAATGTTATATATGTATGGAGCTTGGTAAGAACTGAGTGATAAAAATAATGACAGCACTTTTAACACAAAATTTTAGGTAGAGACAGTAAAACAACAGCTGTTCTGCCAAAAACCATTCCTATGAGTGTTGCGGGATCATCTTCATGCACCCCCTCTACAAGTAAGGAACAACTTTCTTTTATGTTATTTTGCTCTTTTTATATACATTAATTGTGGTGAAAGAGTTGGCACATACAATTACAAGATGTATTAGAAGATATAACTTTTATATTTTATTAGTTTTCATGTCTTTAATGTAGTGTACAATTGAAATACCTTGTTAGACTGTTTTTCAGTTAGCTTTGTCTGATATAACAACTTAAATAGGTTGTTGTTTTTTTGTTTGTTTTTTTGTAAGTGAAAATTTTTAAAAGCACAGTTTAAAATTTTTATTTTTACTTATTTTCTCTAGGCAAAGAAATTAAAAAATCCAAATTGGTAAGAAGTCAATCCTTCAGTAGTCAAGCTCTTCATCCTAAATATGGCAACTTAGAAAAGTGTACTGGGTATGTCTTAAGTTCTAGTCCTTTACTTGTAAACAATGATTATAAATTTTATTCTCTTGCCCTAATTCATTATTTTTACTTAGATTTCCAAGAAAACAATTACAGAATTGATCATAGGCTCTTTTATTGTTTTTGCTGAATCTTTTTTAGTTGTATCTGACTCTTTATAACCCTGTTTGGAATTTTCTTGGCTAATGTACTGGAGTGGCTTGCCATTTTCTTCACCAACTCATTATATAGATGAGGAAACTTGAGGCAAAAATGGTTATGTGATTTGCCCACACAATTAGTATCTGAGGCCAGATTTGAACTCAGAAAGATGAATCTGCCTAACTGCAGGACTGACAAGCTATCCACTGTGCCACCTAGCTACCCTATTTCCGTTGTATTCAATTCAAAATTATCATTTATATGTAAGGCTTTGTAAAATATACAAAGATAGAAAGATAAGATATGATCCTGAAGTTAAAAAAAAAACAAAACTTACAGCTTAATGGGGGGGAGATACCTACACATATTAATCAAAGGATTTCTGAGCTGGAAGAGATTACAAAGATAATCTAGTATAATCTCTCTTTAAATAATAACCCTCTACAACATATATTGGCAAGGGATCATCCATGCTGTACTTGCTCTACTGAGGTTGAACCCATTGTTTCTAGAGGCCATTCATTCTATTTTTGGATAATTTTAATTACTAGTAAGTTTTTCCTTATGTTAAAGTGAAACCTCTTTACAATGTCCATACATAGCTATGATATAAATAATTTGATATAGAGTAGTGTAAGAAAAGTGAATGCAAAGGAGATGTCCAGAAAAAGTGTTATGAAAAGTTTGAGGCAAGAAGAAATCACCCTTATCTAATAGTAGTCAAAGAAGGCTTCTTGAAAGAGGTGATTCCTAACTTGGGCCTTAAGGAAGTGAATAAGCATACATTCTTATAAAAATATCACTTTAAAAAGGTATTCAGTACATCAATTTTGTGAGACTACTGTCAAAGATGCAGAAGTCCCAGAGCATGGAGGAAGCATCATGTCTTAAAATGGGGTAACAACATGTACAGGAGTCATTACATAACTTTTATTTGGGTAGAAGGAGCTTCATTGATCTAGACATGTAACTGATAAAAGGGACTTAATCTGAAGAAATGAAAATGATTATAGGAATACTTGCCTGTCTTTAAATACCTCCAAGTTGCATAGAAACTAAAATTTCTATTAAACTTCTTTAAAGGTACAAGTTCACATTCAAAGTAGAATTCAAATGTTTGCAGTAAAAAATAATTTTCTTGGGCATGTTTTTTTTTTAAGATCCTCAGATATTTATTTATTGAAACATTTGATTTGAATATTAAATATTTGAGTCAATATTAAATCAAATATTCCTGAATGTTCTTCCACTTTAAATGTTCCACAAAATTTATTTTCTTTTTCAGTAAAAATTCTACAACAGGATATGCTTCTGTCTCAGGGATTGGAAAGCCTTCTGTGCTTTCATATACTGGTAAGTATCAATTGTGGTATGCCTTAAGTTTAATAAAAATAACACATTCTTGAACTTAACCTAGTTAAACATTTCTTCACTCCTAGATACAGAATTTTCTCTTAAGTCTGTGCCTTCATCAAAACCCTATGGAAATAAAAACTTTTTCACGTGGGTGAAAGAATATTTGAATACATTGTTTGGTTTTTACAGTGCTATAAGCCAACTACACAATAATTTGAAGAGAAAAAAGATAAAATGTCAGGATGAAAGACTCAGAATGAGTCTTTGAAAACACGTTTAGACACAGACTTCTTCCAGAGATTAATAAATGATAGAAGTTATTCTGTATTTACATTAGACTTTATAAAATCATAATAGAATTTATATGATGAATCTTTCTCTATTGGCAAAAGAAAATGTGGCGTTAAAATTGATAGTTGCTAAAGGTATCCATTTAACTTTCTACATTGTAAGTATTGGTAGAGACTTTTGACAATAATTAAATCTGCTTCCTCTTTTCATTGTCAGCAATCATAATGAATCTACTTAAAAGTTCTTTAAAAACAATTGAAAAAGAATTAAAAGGCTCCACCACCTACTTTTATTTGTATAATTTGAGTTATATTTTGAATATTTATCTTTTCTACACTTTTCATGGTGTTCTCTATAAATTCACAGATAGTATATACTTGCATTCACGCTGCTCAAGTGTAAGAGACATTAAAACCCACTAAAATATCCAGGGACTCAGTAATATAAATGTCAAGCTGTCTTTAACATGAGCTTTTGGAACTTAAATGCCTTTGATGCCTTTGCTAGGCAGTAGATATATTTCCATTGTAGATTTGCATGGCATAGTCCAAGTTAGATATAATTTTAAATAGCAACAGGGTTCAGCAAATTGTCAGGGACAATCAGCCCCTTCACAGTTTTTTCTGCACCCATGGTTTTTTGTGATAGACAAGAAATTATTTGTTCCAAAATATACTGATATATGAAATAAGTAATATTTGATGATCACCTAAATCAACTTTTTCAGTCCTCTAGTTTACTTTGCCAATATGTACATGGCCTTCCAGATTCAGAAGAGAATGTAAACATACTCTCTGAAGTCTAGTATCAGTGAATATTAGTATATTCTGGCATGGTGAAAGGAATAGACCAACTAATCCCATGATTCTACTGCTTACTGACTGACTTAATTTAAAAAAATTATTGAGGGTCTATGTTCTCAGCACCGTCCCAGGTGAGGGGAATACAAAGACAAAAATGGCATGACCTTTGGTGTGCAGGGAGATAAAACCTGTACAGAATAACTTGGTCAGTAGAGGACACTAGAATGATTTTGTATGGGAAATGGCATGTGAACTGAGGTTTCAAAGGAAACAAGGAGTTCTGAGAGATTAAGAAGAGGAACTTCTGCATTCCAGGCAAGGGAGAGCAACTGTGTAAAGACATAGAGATTATAATAAAATGGTATTTTCATGTGAGTGGAAGAGCCAGAAGGTCAATTTCACTTGGTTGTAGAGTATATAAGTAGAAGCAATCTGTAATAAGCCTGGAAAGGTAAGTTAAAGCCCCATCAATCTACCCTAGCTCCAAATGCCAAACAGGAATTTGAACCTGATTTTAGGGGAATTGTTGGAATTTACTAAGCAAAAGCATGACCTACTCAGACCTGTGCTCTTTGAGAGATATGTGGAGTTGGAAAGGGGAGAGTTGTGAAGCACTGAGACTTATTAGGAAGCTATTGTAATAGTCCAGGGGAGAGCTGCTGAGGACCTGGCCTAGTACAGTGGCTCTGAGAGGAAAGAGAATAAATGGGAGAGATGTTGTGAAAGTGAATCAAAAAGATTAGCTAACTGATTGGATACATATAGCGAGGAAAAGTGATGATAAATGACTGAGGGTTGTGAATTAATTCTGTTAACTGAAAGGATAGCCTTGTTAGAATTAGGAAAGTTTAGAAGAATGTTTTTGAAGATAAAGAAAATGTGTTCTGTTTTGAACATGTTGAGTTTGAATTATCAAGCATTATTCATTAGATAACTAGTGATGTGAAACTGGAGCTCGGCAAAGAGGTGAGGTGATAAATACACCCAGAAATCATCTGAACAGAGATAATAATTGAACTCATGGGAGGTAATGAGTTCCCTAGAGGAGAGAAAATGTACAGAAAAAGAAAAAAGATTCCAGAGCAGAGTATATCAACAGGTAGGGACAGGATACAGGAGATAATCTAGCCAAGAAGACTGAGAACAAGCAAGAGGGAGAGGAGAGAACAGTGTAATAAAAAAACCTCAAATAGTTATCTAGGAATAAGGAGTGGAGTGATCAGCAACATCAAATGCTGAAGAAAGGATAAGAAAAAAGAACAAAGAACATTTCTTTGGTAGCTTCGGAGAGAGTAGTGTCAATTGATGATGAGTTAAAAAGCCATTTTGCAAGGGATTGAGAAATGACTAAAGAGAAAGTGATGCCCACAAGGGTACATAGTTTTTTCCCTAGGAATTCATGTGTAAAAGGGAAAAGAGCAATAGGGTGAGAGTTTAACATATTTCTAGGTAGCAGAAAATGAACCAGTAGATAGGGAGAGATCAAAGATGAGGATTCAGAATGACTATGGGGAGAGAATATACCAGAGAAGACATTAAGAATAAGTATTAGGTTTTATATGAAGTTGGCCTTGGTATGAGGAAGGGCCTTCTCTTTACTAGAGAAAGAAATCAAGGAGAACAGGAAAATTGTGGATGGTAGTATAAGGTTTTAAGGTTCAGAGTAAAGGAAAAGAGTGATCTCAAAGTGAGTAACATCATTTTCTCAAGAAAATGAGATGAGAGCCTTTCTTAAGAAGGTACGTAGAAAAGAGAGTGAGAATGGTTTCAGAGTAAATCTATTTTACATAGTAACTTCCTATAATTATTTTTCTATGTATAACTACATATGTATATGTGATTATATATACATACAGTTATATATATATATATATATATATATATATATATATATATATATTTCTTTTTCAAAGAGAATCCATTTTAATAAGTTGTCTTAATTACAGGATATACCTAACTATAAACCTGAAATTTTAACTATAATTCATGGCATTTTATGCTTAAATATAAATCTTTCATTTATCTACATGTGCATATCTTTCAGATGATTCATTCCGGACTCGTAATTCCAGTGGTAATATATCTCCTTATTCTTCTAATACCTCCTTACCAAGTACCTCCCGTAATATGAGTAACTCAGTTGACCAAAAGAACAATGGAAGTAAAGATACTCAGCCTCGAAAGGCTACCTTGTAAGTGATCAGTTGTTGAATGGTACTGCAGAGTTAAAATTGTCTCTCTCTCTTTTTTTTATTAGTACACCTTCCAAGTTCTCTTAAAAATAAATGTCTGATTCATGAAAACACAATACATTTTAAGGGGAGAAATTTTAGATGTGCTAAATAATATATGACAAGAACATTATAATGTTAGTGAATCTACAGAAGCCATTATAATTGGTTTCCATAGTACAAAATTAAGCCAATATTTGTCTTTTTCCCCATTGATCCAATCAGTCATCTAAGTACAGGATATTGAGTAAAGCTTCCTCATTGTCATTTACTTCATCTGTTTCCTCACAATTAAATTTCATAGTCAGAAATATTTTTATGGTTGAAATTAGTCCTGTAATTTTGTCTTTAAGAAGACATACTTATGAAATTACAATTGCTATTTTTTATAGTTCCAGTAAGTTGGTTGGCTTTGCTGCCTATATTTCTGTCTGAAATGTGAAGACAGCATCATTCTCTAAAAGTGCATCAAATTGAAATCATTTAAGCTGCTTGAGAAACAATCCTGTTATTGTTGTAAAATTCATTTTTCCAAATCAGAATTAGAGAGAATTGGATGTTCTGTTTTTCCTTAGAGACCCTTTTCTTTACCCATTTTCATTCATACTTCTGTCTTAAATTGTTTGTTCTAAAACCTTCTAACAGAACTTTTTTAACAACATCCAAATGGAAAGGCTGATTAGAATTTTCACAACATCAGAATAACTTTAATGCAGAATATAAATTATCCAAGTGGTTCAACCAAAAGACCTAAAATTTTTTTGTATTTATCATCATACTAAATTATACTTTAGAATTACTTTCTTTTTCACATTTTCATATTAAATTTTCAAAATATTCTATGAACAACTTTCAGAGACTCTATCATGAATTCTTTCCATAGGCTCATTTGAAGTTAGAAAAAAGGCTACATCTCTCCTTTTTCCTCTTCCTCTCCCTTTTCCCATCTCACCCTATAACTCTTCTCTCCCTATTTCTCTTCCCATCTCCCTTTATCTCTCTCCTTCTTTCACCTCCCCTTATTTACTCTTCTCCAATATTTTTTTTCTATCTCCTCATCTCTTTCTCTCCCTTTCTCTCTAGCTCTCTTTGGGAACTTCTTATTAGCCATATCATGTATCAAAACATGGATGCATTTTATTATAGCTCAAAGAAAGAGCCTAAATGTATAAGAATTTATACATTATATTATACATTATATATACATTTAAGGCAATATGCCTCCCTAACTAATATTATTAAAGATTTTTATCTGCCCTAATAAATTTTGAATTAAAAAGAAAAGTTGTTATGCTGTTTAAGGATATAAATACCTTTATATATAACTTTAGCACTCTATTCATTGCTAAATCTACATGTTAGAAATAGTGATTTTTATCATTAAAGAATCTGTTTAAATCCATGAAGCTAGTGTGGTACCGTGGAATAATAGAACCATGAACTGGTTAGACTATCTGGATTCTAGTTCTGACCATATATATTCTTTCCCCCCCCCAGCCCCCCTGAGGCTGGGGTTAAGTGACTTGCCCGGGATCTCTCAGCTAGGAAGTGTTAAGTGTCTGAGAGCAGATTTGAACTCAGGGTCCTCCTGAATTCAGGGCTGGTGCTCTATCCACGGTACCACCTAGCTGCCCCCTCTGACCATATATATTCAACCCAAGTAGAGAGCAGGAACCTACAACAATTAAAGAAATACAACCCATCTCAATAATAATCAATGGTTACATTAAAAATTTCTTTCAATCTCTTTCGTTCTCTGGGTCGCAGAATTAGACATTCTCCGAAATAACTTCAAACTATAACAGCACTTGATTCTCTTGACAGAGAAAGGAACAAAGTTGAGTTTGTCATTGGGTTTATAGACCTTTCATAATTTTCTTAAAGGAAAAAAACACCATAACTTTCATATAAAACTTGGGGGAATTAAGAGCAAAGATTTCCTTGGGAATTCTTCCATTCAACTATATGTTTAATACTACCAGAAGATAGTTTATCCTTTCCATCTCATTTTGTTTGTTTCATCAGTTTTTTATCCCATGTACAAGGAGAGAAGACAGCTGAAAATCTTCAGCAAAAATGGTAGTTTGCTCTTTTCAAAGTTTCTATGCCTAACCATCCTTTTGTCCTTTTAGAGACTATTTTTACACCAACAAGTTACTTTCACTCCTGTTCAAAAAGCATATAAAATCAGACAAAAAAAATTTTTAGAGTAAGAAGGAAGCTGAAAGATTATCCAGTTGATTTTGTTGAAAGGGAAACTGGGGTGGAGGTGGGGGGGCTAGTGAATTATTCAAGGCCACACAACTAATTAGTAGTAGAGATAGGATTAAAACTTCTTTTTACTCTCATTCTAATTGTCATCACTTTATACCATGCTACCTCTTTGAGAAATGGGCATAATTTTTATTTTTTTTTTCCAAGAGCAATTTCAGAATTTTCTCTTTGAATGAACTGAAAGAGAACTTTCTAATCTCATTATGCTGATTATACTCAGCAGAAACAGTAATGACATGTTCCTGGGGAGACATGTACACAAATACTTTGAAAAAAATTGCATCATTTCCAATTGAATCTTTCTCATTAGTGCATACTTATGTCACAAATACCTTCTTGTTAAGTAGTAGTCCCATTGTACTTTTACCTGGTCAGACTGCATATGAATTAATATTTCCAAATCTAGCTGCCATGTTTTAAAAGAGGCACTAACAAAGCTTGTCTAGGTGGGTGATATGAATGCTGAGAGGATTCAATGCCATATCACATGATGGTCAGTTATAGAAAATGAGGAAAAGAAAAATTAGTGAAGCCAAAATACTATTGCAATATTTCTGAAAGGCTGTCATGTTGATGAATTATTTAAACTTAATATCTTTGATCCTCAAAGGGAGAACTGAGGCCAAGAAATGAAAGCCACAGGAAGGTATATTTCAGTTTATTTATATATATAAATATATGTATTTCCTATATAGAGGAAATTTTCCAAAAAACTAGAGCAATTCAGCAATGAAATGGGCTGTCCTAGGAGGTAGTGAATTCCTTATCACTGGAGGTTTTAAAAGCAAAGCTTTTATCATCACTCTTAGGGCTATTAAAGAACATATTAATGATTGAAGTCTAGTTGTTCTAGACTTCCAAAGGTCCTTTCCGGCTTTGTAAATGGTATGCTGTAGTAAATCCCTTCTTTGACCTAATTTTTTTTAAGGTGTGTTCTGAAATTCAGCCTTATAGTATACTCACAAGGAACCTAATCCCTCCTGTTGAGATTGTTGTTGCTGTAGTAGTAGTTGTTGTTGTTGTTTGTCCTTTGTTCTCAAAGTTGATCATGACATCAGGGAGGTTACGCCGTAACAAGAGAGTGAATTGGATTCAGTTGAGGAAGGGCTGTGCAAGATCACCTGCCTCATTTGCCCTTCCAGAGCCATCTGGATCTAGCGCCCAGATCTAGGTCAAGATGATTGGAAGTAGTCCTGGGCACAATAGGAGACATTGGCCTTTTTAAACTAAGGTCTTCAAAAGGGCTCACTTTGACTGAAGCATCAGTTCAGTGATTAAGGCTAGATTTTAAAAATGGCCCATTTGACCTAGTTTTTAGAAAAAACAACAATATGGGAGAGGAAGACCCTTAGGTTTTCTGGCCAAACAAGCAACAATAGCTATTTGCTACTGAGGCAGTCAAGGCCAAAACAAAACAAACACCTAGTGATCTCACCTTAGGCTTAGTGAGAAATGAATGGATTTATAGTATTTAGAAAAGATACTGAAGAATATATAATTTCCTGTAATTGGACAGTCCTGAGATTGATGATATAATTTTGTTCCTGGACACAGGAAATTGGTTTTAAAAATTTTAATCACACCACAATCTTTGTTGTGCTGTAAAACACTCACCAATTGTTCTTTTACTTCCTAATATTACCAAGCTGATGCAGTTGATATCTGTGGTCATCAGTCAGTATGTGTTCATCAGTCAGAAAAGTCAGAATATTTTTCATTTTTCAGAACTTTATCTTTTAGACCTAAGCAAATGACTTTAAGACACATGCCAGTTTATAAATTGAATTGCATTCCAATTTATTGGGCAAGATTGCTAATTAAATAACTCCTCCTACACCAAATGTTTTGTAGAATGCAGTCGTTATTGTTAATATCAGGAGTGCTGACAGTGGGTTATTCAATTTGCAAACATACTTCTGAATAGATTGCTTTTATATAAAGCAGTAAGAATTTACATGTTTCCTTTTTTCTCTCTTCCCCTTTACCTTTTTTTCTTCCTTTTCTTAGCTTTTAAATTCTTTTTCTTTTTTCTCCCCAAAGAAAATCTAGAAAATCAAATCCTTAGATCACCTGATAGGCAAGGAAGAAAACCAAAGACAACTGGAGGTAATGGGATTGCTCAGCTGAAGCAGGAGTGACCGCTGGGACTTTTTATGAATGAATTGGAGAGACTTCATTGCATCTGATGTTAAGCCTTCCATATTTGAAATTAGATTCCCTGGGTTGTATAGTATATATTTCTATAAATAATGTATTGGTTGCAGAATTTTAATGTTATAGTGAAATGTTGAAATGCAACTTTAGGTATGTGCTTTAACTACTGCCGCAAGAGAGACAATTATGCCTTTGTAGTGCAGAATACCAGTGTCATCTATTAATTGTTCTCAATTACAGTTTTAGCATTTTAGCAAATTACTATGGAAGTCACAATCAGCTGAAATTGTCCTGGCTGTATTATCTGTTTGGGAAATTAATAGTATATTCATAAAGAATCTTCAAGTTCATTGGAAAAGAAATACTGAAGAATGTATAATTTCCTGCAAGTTGGACAGGCCTAAGGTTGTGCTAAATTTGTACCTGGACACCCCCAAATTCAAATTTGGCAATGAAAATTCTTAAAGGTTTCCAGTCATTTTTAGAGCAAATACCTCCAAATAATTGGTTAATGATTTTCTTTATTTCATGGGACAATTTCTTTTATAAATACTTTGTTTAAATTTTAGATTGTATTTTTTCTCATTATTTAATTTTAAAATGATGAATCCAGTTTTTAATTAGCTGTTATTCCAAGCTATCATGCGTTAGCTATGTAAACAGCATTTATTTGTACTAATGCTAATATTTCCATCAAAATTTGCCTGCAGAGCATATATAGTTCTATTTTAAAATGCCAATACTTGAGATATATTGTATGAAGCTATTGTCAGCTTCTCTATTTCAAAATGCAATCAGTATATAACTATATTGATATCAGATAATATTTGTTTTTTAAATATATTGATGTATGATAAAGATGACCTAATTTGTGAATGCATATGTGCGTGTGGTTACTTTTTATAATGTGAAATAATGAATTATGAATTTATTAAAAATAAAACATAGGTTAATGCAGTACCTGTATATTTGTGAAGAAAGTTTTAAATCATTTTCTGCAATTTTTACTTTATAATTAAAAGTAAGGAACAATAGTTTATTAACAAGTAAAGGAAGAAATATTCTGGTCAAGATTATCCAGTTTGAAAATTAATTGTCCAAATTTTATTCTTCTTTTCCTTCCTGATACCTGCTTTTTGGCCATTTTAGTGATCCTAAATGCCCCTAGAAGGTTGGGAATTGAAATAAAATTGAGCAATCAGCCATTCAGATTATGATGCCAATAGTCAAGGTCTGGTAGAAGGTATAGAAAATGCTGCTGACTGAAGTTTGACACTCCCTGTGAATTTCATTTATCCATATCCCCTCTGTTTCTTATCATCCATAATATAGATTCTTAATACACTGTTCTCTAGAACAAAGAATTTTAAAGTCTTTAATGGGAAGTCTAAGATCCATAACTGAAAACTTTGATCTTTAGTCAGCCTTTTAATTCTTTCAATAAGAACAGTAATAAAGAAGTTGGATGTATTTCCTTGGTTTGCACTCCTCATTCTATAAGCTTGGATTAGCTTGAGTTGGAATTTGATGTTGGGAGTAAAACTTGTAATTATACCTCAGTGGCCTGTTCTTACTAATTCAGATACAGCATATTTGTTGCCCACTTTTCAAAACGTGGTCATTCAATTCAGTGGACATTGTAAGGATATTTTTAGGGCAAAGCAATATGTGGAGACCCAGTACTAGATATTGAAACTAAATTCTTAAACATAATACCTAGTAAGCCTTTTCCCATATTTAGTTATACTAAATCTTGTGATTTAGTGATCTGTTTACATCTTTCAGGAGACAATGTAGGCAGTGTTGTTAAAATTCTGAAAGATCACTGTGAAGCTTCTAAAACTTCTAAACTTCTAAAACTTCTAGGAGTATACATAAAAAGAACAGAACCAATTCATGCCTTAAATAATAATGTGTTAATTATATCAGGTTCTTATTATATAGTAGTTGTGTTTGGGGGAATTGTACCTACACTGTATCTGACCATATATGAGTTCAATCAGATTTATTTCTGTTCAGTGGTATTCTATTCTCTCAAGTAGTCCCTTTTCCAGTCTTGACCTTTTTTAAAAGATGTGAAATACAGTTTTATCATGGCGACATGCATCCTATAAATCTGTGTAAAAATGGTATTTGGATATGTTAGTTATATTCGGGCGCTTAAGGTAGGTGTGTATATGAGAGAGAACCAATTCAAGGGGAAGTCCTAGCCTGAGAGTGGAAATAATGTACATGAGACTAATTGAAACATGATAATAGACTAACATGCAATTTAGAAGCCAGAAAACTGAATTAGAAACATTTTGGTAGCATTGTCCAAGATTTAATAGCTTCATGTAAGCATTATTATGAGTTTATATAAATATAGTGGTGTCAAATTCAAATGGAAATGGGATTTCTGCAGGCCTCATTCATTAACTTTTTAAAAAATCACCCATCAACATCAACTACATTGTATTTTTGTTGTTGTTGTTGTTGTTGTTAAACATTTCCCGGTTACATTTTAATCTGGTTTGGGCTATACTAGCATGCAGGTGGAGGGTTTAATATCTCTGGTTTCCCTGGCCCTTTAAAAAAATATCAGGTATTGAAATCAGTCTGTGATGAAGATGATACGTCAAGGTATATAAACCTGAAATTCAGTGGAGAAGGTATCCAAAAATATTTTTATTTTTGTATAGTTGTACCTGAAAGACTGGTGGGTTGAAGAATAATGTCTTTTAAGATGCTATTTAACACAAATGTGATTTTGAACAGGTCATCTTCTTTGAACCTTCTTCTCTAAAATAAAGCAGTTGGATAAGATTGTCTTAGGTCCCTTCCAACTTAAAACTCTATGATCCCATGATGTTTTCCTTGACCAAATTAAAATAGAAAAAAATGGGTTAGACTGATAAATTCAACTCACTGGGACACAAGCAAACTGCTTACCAAAACAAATGAGAATTAGTGGCAAAGTTCTCTATGGAGATAGAAATCTACTTCAATTCAACATTTATCTGTTATCATGTACCTGTCATTATACTGTCTTACATGTGAACATTACTAATTCACATTATTGGAATACAAAGATCATCTTATAGTTCACTTTCAATTTAAATAACTGAACAAAATGAACAAACAAGCAATTTGTTTTCAGTTTTAAATATTAGAAATGAAAAATGGTTGAATACATTTATAATGCATTTATAAAATGTATAATCAAAAGAATATGGAAATTAATTAATCCTCTTAATGAGCTACTCATCATTTTTCTAAAGGAATAAAAGAGTTTATTCTTTATCATTTTTCATTAACATTTTGTATATTTCTGCTTTGTTGGCTTTTTTAGGTAATTGGGGGAAATAGAAACACTGCTTGATTTTTTTTCTTCTGTGAAGTTTGTTGAAAGGAGTTTATTAGATAGTGTATAATTATTGTAGCTTGATGCAATGGAGAGAGTTCTGGACAGGAAGACAGGAGACTGAAATGTAATCCTCATTCTATCACTGACTTGAAACAAGTAGTTTCAAAATCTAAAATGATCGATTATAGATTAGTTGTAATTAGTTAGGACCCATCAAGCCATAGTGTTTTTTGATTCTATGACCATCCTTTTAACATCACAACTGAGTTACATCTCTGAGGCAGATGTGCTGATAAGTATATGATGATGAATTTTTTCCCCTCATTTTGGCTATCACTAAGTGACACTCTAATAGTTTATAAGAAAACAATTTATTTAGTACTAGGAGAGAATAGAAGCTAATTTTAAGGAAAAACTTTCTTATGTGCCCATTCCTTCCAAGCTCCTTATCATTCAGTGCTCTGATATGACCCTCATATTAAGCTATGCATCTTAGGCAACAGAATAAGACTCCACTTGAGGCATAAAACTTATTGTTAAACTAGTCATATTGCTATGTTTTAGTGGCTGAAAACTTGGTTAAAATGTGAGGCAGAAAACATGAAACCTTCCCCAGAGAAGTAAATAGTGTCCTCATGAAGCCACCTTTGTTCCCACATGAACCTGGAAGCACAACCAAAACGAACATAGGATGAAGACAGACCTCTTCCTGCCCCATGCCATCTTGAGCATTATCCATGTACCTTTGGGGGCATAAGACGTGTGTGTGTGTGTGTGTGTGTGTGTGTGTGTGTGTGTGTGTGTGTTATAAATTATGGAAGAGATGGATTGATCACCCTGCCAAGGAAGAGCAGACTTTTGGATGTCTCTTCATAGATCATGAAATGGAATGGACGATCTACTCTGATGATTGCAGGCATTGAGTAAGCAACAATTTCTGCCATTGTTCCAGCCGCTGCTTCAGTTCCTTTCTCATTGACTTCAATTATTGTTCTCTGTAGAATCTACCAATGGAAATGAAATGATTTGCAAACAATAACAAAACAGACATGCAGCACCAAGTTACACTGAGAGAGAGAGGTTTTTCTGCCTTAAATTATTTTGCTGCCTGCCTTTGAATTTTTTTTCACCATGATTTCAGCTTTATCATTTTATCACAGGAGTTACTGTGTATCCTTCAAAAATTGGGCCGTAGTCCATATGAAACTTGAGGAACTTTCTGCTACATATAGTGAAATCGGAGTTGGCTCCAAAGTTTTTTAAACCCTAGCAATTTAGGCCAAGGCCAAGAAGTGTAGAGGAGTCTAACAGGAGTTTCTCCCTGGGGTCTAGACAACAGAAAAAATACACTGTAGGAAAGTGGGCAGATCCCCAGCTACCTCTTGATTTGAATTAGCATTCTTCAAATCTTCTGAGTTAACTAGAATCCCAGGGACCTTACAATGACATCTTATGCTTCCTCTTGAGTAAATCTCTTAGCATCTTAGAGATGTAAAAAAGATAGAAATTATCTTATTCAGCTCCCTATCTGAAACACAAATCCCTCCATAACATCCTAGAAAGTAGTGGTCAGCTAGCCACTCCCTGGAGATGTCCAGTGATAGAGAACTCTTTATCTCCAGAGGTTTAACAGTTTCATGTCCACACCTCTCTAGCTTATTAGTTATTTCCGATGTTAAGCTGGAAATTTCTATCCACTGATACTTGCCAATCCAACTCTCCCACCTCAGAGAGAAATTTATCCTGGAAATGGAATTTCCAAGTTTGTTTTTAAATAAGTTGAAAATAACTTTTATGATTAGTTTAATTCCAGGGCAGGGATAGGCCGGGAACTCTTCTGGTACTTACTTGATCCAGGCATATGTTCATGCATATGTATGTGTGTGATGCCTAGCAAGAGGCACCGGGGCCTCCCAATATGTTGCAATATTATAGACACATATAGACATTCATAACTAAGTCTCATAACACAAACTCTTTTGCTGTTTAGACCAAAGTTTCTTAAAAGCCTGGGTCATGACTCCATGTGGGATTGTGTAGCTGAATGTGGGCATCATGAAAAGTTTGGCAACAGAAAAGTGTTTCTGAGCATAGAGACCCAAAATTCCAGGTCAAGCACACGATGAACCCGGTGTGTTTCTGGCACTGCGCCACTTCCCCGCAGCCTGGGTCTGAACATGCAGCGTGCGCACTTTCCCAGGCGTGCGCCAGCGTGGCCAGAGACACCTGGGGTCGCACGATGCTTTCCTGGGCACAAAGGGGGCCATGAGTGGGAATGAGTGTAAGAAGCCCTGCTTGAGACCTCATGGATTTCAAATTCGTTACTGACTGTACCGTAGATATCTGGACTCTGTGGCCATTGAATTTTAACAGACGAAGTGACCGCTTCTTCATCTAACAACTGACAACTTACCTTAGACACTTTCAGATTCCTTGCTGGACCTGAGAGTTCACTCAGATCTGCCCAGGGTGAGAAGATTGCTCTTATTCCCATCTGCTTAAGGAGTTCCTGTATCTCATATTTCTGATCTAGCTTGAACTTTGGAAAGAAAACGTCCGTTTTTCTGTGGCACAAACAAACATAATCATGAAAAATAGATGCAAGGCATTTTCTTTGGAAGCCAAACATATGGTAGTTTGGTTTTTTTTTAGATTTCTGCTTCTTACAGAGTGGTCTAGCCCAAAGAAAATGTCACCGGCTTTAAAAGCATATGATAAAACATGAGTTTGAATGAGCCAATTATTTTTTTTTAACACCCTTCACCAAAACTGCTCAAATGCCTTGTTGGGCTATGGAGGTAGCTCTGAGTTCTTTTTACTTGTTTTTTAAAAGAAAATTTTATTGATTGCTTTGAGGTTTTTTTAATACCACCATAATTTCCCATTATATTTCCACCACCAGTGAATGCAAAGGAATATATTTTTTCCTCAGCTCTTATTCAAAGTACAACCTAGCTCAGGTACTACCTCCTACCTAGAACTTTGGCTATTTTATCCAGTTATCAAACCACTCTCCTTATTATAAAGTCTCTTTGTATTCTTTTATAATAGCCAACACATATTCCTCTCTAAGGTTAGCAAAGTGTTTTTCAAATAACTGATTTTTATCCTTAATCTCATTTTACAGGTGAGGAAACTGAAACACATAGATTTGGCCAGGGACTAATACATATCTAATACATATCTGAGGTCAGATGTGAAATGAAGTTTTCCTGAATCTGAGTTCTTTATGAGTAAAATGGGGATATAACATCCTCTTCTGACAGGTTTTTGAGTGTCTAAAGACATGTATAAAGTGTTTTACGTACATAACCCTGAGTTCTCCAAGGCTATTCCAGCAGGACAAAAGCCTCTAGTAATTCCTAAGAAAAATGGAAAAGATTTCATAGATCTGTGTATTTCTTATCTAGGACCAGATTGGTTCAGTGAAGAGATCGTAATCATGATTACAAAATCATGTTTTTTTTATAATTTTGATAACTGCATTTCATTATAATCAGTTTTTGCTTTAATCCTTTATATTTTGTTTTGTTAATTTGCAGACATTTGTGAGGAAGTAATTGCATGGCACAATGGATAGAAAGGGTGCTGGGCCTAGTCTGAGTTCCACACTAGTCTCAGCTACTTCTAGCTCTGTGACTATGGGCAAATCACTTAACTGTGTGTCTCAGTTTCCGCATCTATAAAATGGAAACAATAATAGCAGCTGCCTCCCAAAACTGTTGTGAGAATCAAATGAGGTAATATTAGCAAAATGTTTAATACAGTATCTGGCTCATGATAGGAACTCTATAAATAATCTATTCATCTTCCTCCCTTAGAAGAGGTCCATATGCTTATCAAATTATCAAAGGGATCAATGCATTAAAAGGCTGGCTACCAGCTAATTAATTTTTTTCAGTCATATTTCATAAAATTTGTAACCAAGACTTTGAAGGATGTGATTTATGTCAATGAAGGAAATCTCTATACTGATGAAATCTGTGATTTCCAAATATCTCTGAAATGTTAAGTAATCACTTTGGCAAAAGACTGCCTGTTATGTCCACCTTTACCTCATAAAATGGAAGGGGAAAGGCACAAACATTTATTAAACACACACTATGTGCTAGGCACTGTGTTAAGTACTTTACAAATATTATCTCAATCCCTTAAAAGAACAAGCCATACCCTCCTGACCCACCTCTCCCATCCCTCTGAATAGGGATTATAACAGAAGGAGGGCAGCAAGCTTGTTATTCTGGCAAGAGCCCTGACCTGGGAGTCAAAAGACCTGAGGTCCTCATGTTGTCACTAACTTGGTTGGGTATGGCTCTGCCCTTCTCTCAGAGGGAGACTTGTCTTCAAGTCTCCTCCCAACTCTAATAGTCCATCACTCTTGCTATGTAATCATGGGAGTGCTTTATGACAAACTGTTCTACCCTTCTACTGTCTTACTGTGGGACTAGGTGGGCCTTGCCTGAGCTGGTTGGGGCATTCTTAGAATAAGGAACTTTCAGCATGACAAGTAAAAAGGGGAAGATATGAAATCATGGCAGTAGGGAGAAAAGAGCCACTTTTGTACCAAATCAGATTGAGATTAAGAGGAGAAGAGCCCACAGTAGAGGGAAGCCTTCCACACCTTTAGTGGTTCCCCATGCTTGGAATTAAATTCCCCCTCTTCACCTGTCTTTTAAAGTTAAATTCAAATACCAGCCCCTCCAGGAAGCCCTTCCTAATCTCTTTTTAGCTTTTCTCCCTCAGACTTCACATGCCACTTTTGTTTTGCATCTCATTAACTCTTGTCTCACATTATGGTGCATTGTTGTAGACCCAAGATCAAACTTCTGGAAAGGGGGAATCATGACTTTTCTTATCAATGTGTCTAATGTGGGGCCTACACGAGTGTTTTGCACATGTTAGGTACTTGTTTTACTCTTGTCATGAGTAATACCTGGTTTCCATGTTTTTGATCCATTTGTCCACCAGCTCTACAGTTAAGTAGTCTTCAATGGCAAGATGATCCCCCATTTTATCCACAAGGACCACCAGCATGCTTGCATTTCCTCGGTAGGGTAGTTTGAGCACGTGGCAGTGCAAGTTCTTATCAAAGGTCGAAGCAAACTTGTCAGATCTGTACATCATAGGCACCTTTGTGGTTCTGTATTTGTCCAGGTGGAAGGTTTCAACTTCAGTGTGAAGAGGGTCAAATGCAGATAACCATTTACCTAAGGAAGTTAAAAAAAAAAGGGAAGTAAAAAATGAGAAAAGATGGCAGGTTGGGAAAAGTGCTGACAAAGGCAAGCATTACTCAGGATGCTCTCCAAAAGTGAGGGACTCTAGTCTTCCTCTTTACCACCACCATAGGAAGATATTCAAGGTTGGGACGATGTGGTCTCCCCTTATCAGGAAGAGAGAAAACAACATTTATTAAGCATCTGCTATGTGCCAGGCTCTCTGCTAAGTGCTTTACAGATATCATTTCATCCTTACAACTCTGGCAGCTGTCAGTCATCCCCATTTTTACAGTTGGGGGAATCAGAGCAGACAGATTCAGGTGACTTGCCTAGAGGCAGGAGCTAGTAAGTCTGAGCCCAAATTTGAAGTGGGGTCCTCCTGACTTTAGTTTTAGTGCTTTATCTAAATGACCTCAAGATAGAGAAAATTATAATACTTTTACTACCTACATCACAGGATAATTGTGAGGGGAAATTAAGGTGTGAAATCTAGATAAATGTAAGTTATTATTTTATGAGACTCCAAGAAATAGAAAGTAAAATGTTGCCTGCTCAAACTTTTTTGAATACTTGTTGCCGTCTTCCCTATTGCTCATTCTCCCTTATTTTAGCTCTACAATCTTGAATTTAGTACTCCTATGGTCAGATATTCATTACTCAATGTACAATTAGAGAAGGCTGGTTATTATTTAGGGCCTTTGCTTCTTCCCTTTCTGCCTTTTGAGATGATTTGCTGCCCCACAGCCCCTCTATAAGAGGAGTATTGAGAAGGTTTTATATCTTTTAAAAGGCCAAGTGGCCATATTGGCTGAGATGTGAGTCCAAATCCTGGTGTTGTCATTTGTCATCTGTGAGACTGTGGGACACACACCACTGAAACAAAATTGTTTATTTTTAAAACAAATGGTTTTCGCCACCTGCCTCATAGAAATGTTATGAACAAAATACTTTGTAGACTGCAAGGTACTATAGGCATTAGTTTTTTAGCAATTCAGTGCCATGTACATGGTAAATCCTTAAGGAACTCTACCAGAATTGAATTAAGACCAAAAATTGGGTCAAGGAATCACTGGATATTTCTTTCTATCCATGCTGTCCCTTGTTCCAGGAATTGAGTTCCTAATCTTTGGCTTCTCTAGGGGTATTAGCATATTTCACTTATTTAGCCCTCTTCACCAGAGATGCTCAGGTTGGTTCTGGAGCAAATGAGTTTCTTCATTGCCAGACACCCATAGAACCAAGAACTAAGGGATATTATTATAATTTATGCAAAAACAGCGTAATCCTCTCCAGGTTCTCTGGTTTGGCAAATTCTTTTGGCCATCTGATGGCTAGCCCTATTCTTTCTCCATGGGTTCCATTTTATCTCAATGTCTGCTGAACTTACATCCAGTCTCCATTGTGGTGCATAATTTAGACTTGACTGAATTTGAATGAAAAGGAGGAAAAGACAAAAAAGCATATTTCTTAGGAAGAATATGTGTCATTATTAAGCAATGCAAGATACATACCCCGGAATAAGATGTAATCCACAAGAATGAATTTAGCTTCAGAATGAACCTTCTCAAAGAGTCTGGGAATTTTCCCCTTGGTTTCTTTGTTCACATAATGATTCATGAAATTCTTGGCCTGTGTAGTGTTGTAAAAATTCACAGGTACATACTCCATGTCAAAATATTGCTTGGACAAATTGGAGAAAGACTCTTTCACGTCAAAATCCTTGTGGATAAAAGCAAAACTCCCTTTTAATAAAGCCAGCTCCTCATTTTGGGAGATGTTGTCTTTGAGCTCCTTGAAGAAAGAAGCCAAGAAATTTGTCTGTGCACTGCTGAGATCCTGAAAGTTGAGGCCCTCTATGATCTGGGATCGGGTCTGCCCTCTGGCTGCCAGCAATAACGTAGTCATTGCAAAGGAAAGGCAGAAAGGAGAAAAGGCTATGTTGCCATCATGTTTCATAGCTATTTTTCGGAACAGGTTGAACCCAAAGTCAGCATTCCTTTCCAAGAGTTTCAATTTATCCAGTGCTGACCAGGGCTCTTCCTCAGCTGATGTTGAGGGCTCTCTCCTCTGGGGATGTTGATTGTCTGCATCCGTTTGGTTTTGGTTGAGGAAGGTGTGATTCTTCAAAACTTCCAGGTGAGTTTCCATCTTCTCTGGTCCCCAGTCTTTAGCAGTGCCCAGTATCATCCATACTTTGGCAAGGAAGAGGATGAGGCAGAAGGCTGTTTTCATAGTATCAGTTTTGGAGGCCAAGTGAATATTTCTTAGTAACCAAAATTAAGGTAAAAAGGGGGAAAATGTTTTTAAAGCAATTAATTTTAAAAATTATTTATTTAATTCATTTAAAAGATTTTTCCACAATAGAACAAAGTTCCATCTTAAAAGAGGTTGAAGTTTGTTCTATTGTGGGGGAAAACCACTTAAGACCATAGGATTTAGACCTGAAAAGGAATTTGGAAGTAATAAAGTCCAGAAGTGACAAACACAGGGCAAGTAGGCCCCTATAGCAGTGATACCTAAGTATTTAAAAACCAGATTTTTAATGTAATTGGGAAATGTTTAATTAAATAAAAATAGAACTAAGATATTGTTAATAGGTGATTTTCTAAGTCAATATGTGACTATCAGAGATCCTTATATATGGTTTAATGACCCCCCCTTTCCAATTTGATACCAATGATCTAGCCCATCCCTTTCATCATAAGAAGGATGAATCTGAAGCCCAGGAGAAGCAGAACATTAATTTAAAGATTATGCAGGTAGTAAGTAACAAGAACCAAAACTCAAAATCCCAACCCAGAACACCCATCTAATTGACCAGGCTTTCTTCCATGTGATTTTGCTAGATTTTTGCTGTCACAGAATAGAGCTTCATTGACTTTGCTGTTGGAGTCATTTTTCAGTTGTATATGACTATGACGCCAGTTGGGATTTTCTTAGGAAAGATCCTGGAATAGTTTACCATTTCCTACTTCAGTTTATTTTACAGATGAGGAAACTGAGACAAATAAGAGTTAAGTGACTGACTCAAGGTCATCCAGCTAGTTAGTGTCCGAGGCCAGATTTGAATGCAGGAAGACTAGTGCTCCATCCATTGCACTACCTCAAAGCTGTCCATTTATATATTATATATATTTTATATATATATGCATAAAAATATATGTTATAATTGCAAAACCTTAATGAACCAGAACTCAACTTAGCAGAATTCCCAAATAACTAAATTTTTATTTTAACCTCCTTGAAGAAAACGGGGCAACCATGCTGTGGTAAGAAGCACAATGGATAAAAAGAATCAAGAAGAACCTTGTCTGGCTCTGCTCTGACTTTATATATGGTCTTTAATGAGAAAGGATGGAACCAGGCTATACAAGGAAAAGGAAGTGAAGACATCGATTCTAGATGACATTTTCAACAAGGAGTTTAGCCACAAAAGGGAGGAAAAGATAGCATATGATAGTTGGGCTAGATAGCTCCCATGAGGGTTTTTTAAGGAGGGAAGTGACTGGGGCATGATTATAGGCAGTAGGAAATGTGCCAGCTGATAGGGAAAGATTGGAAATAAATGAGGTAAGAGAAGACAGAGGACACAATCTGATCCTCCTGACTCTAGGGCCAGTGGATAAGAGCAGTGGATAAGATGGCTCATCTAGCTGCCTCTAGACAATATAATCTGGTAGAAAAGAGAGGATAATTGAATAAGATCACTTGTGCAAGTAGAAGGGGTAAGATAAGGGCTACTTCTTTAAGACCAAAAATAGTATTTTTTAAAATAATAGCATTTACATAGCACTTTAGGGTTTGCAAAGCACTTTAAAAATATTATTCCATTGGAGCCTCACAGTAGTCCTGGGAGGAAAGTGTTATTAACCTCATTTTCCAGTGGGGGTAACTATGACAGGTTAAGTGACTTGCCCAGAGTTGCACAGCAACTATCTGAGGCACGTCAGTTGCCTATAGTGGATAGAGTCCTGGAATCAGAGTCTGGAAGGTCTAGGTTAGAATCTTGCCCATAACTTCCAGCCTCTTAAGTTGGGGATAATAACTCTGGAGCACTTACCTCCCAGGGTTGAAAAGATCAAATAAGATCATGTAAGTCTGTTTTTAAAAGAATTATGTAAATGTCAGTTATCATACAGAACAAAGAGGAAACTTGTTCTGTTCACTAGGGAAAAGATGGAGCAATGGGTAGAATTCAAAGAGGTGTCTTTCTGGCATAGAGAAGAGAAAAGCTTCTTAATAATTGGTGCTGTCCAACAATAGAATTCCCTGTTCCATGGGGAATATAAGTTCCTTATCCCTGAAAGTGTTTAAGCAGAGATTTGTGTTATTGAAGATATGATTCATGATTTGGGATGAAGGTTAAATGAGCCCTTGCAACTTTGAAATTCTTTTCTAATTTTCAGGATTGTTTTAAGGAAAGTACTTTGCACCTATGAAGTGCTATATGCTTGTGTGCTGTACATGTCTTTGGGGAGGGGGACGGCAAGTAGGATTCATAATTTCATTTGGGAAACTCCCAGTGTGTACATTTCCCACTAAAGCAGATCAACAACTCCCCTGTAACTTGCGGGCTACCAAAAATCTCTTAAACTTTCACAGAGTCACATTAAGTCACTTTGTGTCAGCGACAGAATAGTCACTGTCAGCAACAGCAGAATGTGAACCTCAG
Organism: Sminthopsis crassicaudata; assembly: GCF_048593235.1. Taxonomy (NCBI): domain Eukaryota; kingdom Metazoa; phylum Chordata; class Mammalia; order Dasyuromorphia; family Dasyuridae; genus Sminthopsis; species Sminthopsis crassicaudata. The sequence goes on from NC_133618.1 coordinate 291,811,346, forward strand.
TTTTCCTGATTCCTATGATGATGAAACCATTCTGTCTCCACCAAAGTTACTACTAATGCTAATAAAAATAATAAAATCTACAAAAATCACAAGCCCTGCTCACACAAAAAAGACTTACATGAACTGATGCAAAGTGAAGTAAGAACTAGGAAAACATTGTACATAATAGCAATACTGGGGGATGATCAACTGTGAGTGACAATTGTCATTCTCAGCAATGCAGTCATCTAAGATAATTCTAAAGGATTTTGATGAAAAATGCTATCCACCTCCAGAGAAGACTCTCACTGCAGATTAAGGTATACTACTATTTTTTTTTATTTGTCTTTTTTCTTTGGTAATTTTTTTCACTACATGATTTATATGAAAATATGTTTCACGTGATTGCACATATATAACATATATGAAATTGCTTACAGTCTTAGGAGGGAGGTGAGGGAATGGAGAGAAAAAATTTGGAGCTCAATTTTTTTAAATGTTAAGAAACAGGATTATGTGATAATCAAGTAGTATCACTTGATCAAGTCTATCACTTGAAAAGACCAAGTGATAGACTTGGGTCTCTTCAACAATGATGTAGTTCAGGCCAATTCTAATACACTTGTGATGGAGAGTCATCAGCATCCAGAAGGAGGACTATGGGAATTGAATGTGGAGCACAACATATTATTTTCACTTTTTTGTTGTTTGCTTGATTTTTCCCCCTTTTTATCTGATTTTTCTTGTGCAACATGATAAATGTGAAAATAAATATATTTAGAAGAATTGCACATGATTAATTTATTTTTGGGTTATTTGCTATCTAGGGGAGGGGGAATGGAGGGAAAAAATTTGGAACATGGTTTTGCAGGGGTGAATGTTGAAAGCTATCTTTGCATGTATTTTGATAAACAAAAAGTTATTATGATAAAAATGGATGTTAAAATTTGGGAGAACATTATAAATAATTTTTTTTCAATTTTATGTAAAAAAAGACTTTACTCATGGCAGGGTGTGTGATTTTGGTGTCTTTAAGATTATGCCAAAAGTGAACAAGACTGAATGTGACCGTAATGATGAACCAAATATTTATGGCTTGGTGATGGGTTAAATGTTTTAGCCACAGAAACTTTAGAAGACTTTGTATTGCTGGAAGGGAGTACCAATAAAAAACATTGATGCTTGAAGTATTCAAGTATGAATATTATAACCAAACAAGCTTGTAGCTACAATTCAAATTTAGAAATATGTACTATGTTTCTCAGAAAACAATGCTGGGGACTGTGTCTTATTTTATCTACATTATCTTTGTTCCAGTAAGAATCTTTATAATACTGACACCAAGACTCATTCATCAAAGAGAGATTCAATTATATTTAACTTCATTGTTGTTGTTTGATCATTTTAGTCCTGCCTGACTCTCTGTGAACTCAGCTGGGGTTTTCTTGACAAAGATACTGGAGTAGCTTACTATTTACTTCTCCAGCTCATTTTACATATAAGGAAACTGAGGCAATCAGGGTTAAATGACTTGCCCAAGGTCACACTGTGTGTTTCTGAGGCCGGGATTTGAACTCAGACCTTTCTGACTCTTAAACCCAGTCTTTATCCACTATGGCAGCTAGTGATTGTCAGTACTATTAACTACACTGCATTTAGCTAACGTGGGAAAAAAGGCTCAAATATTTTAAATTAACATCAATTCTTAATCAACCAGGAAACCCAAGGAAGAGGGGATCTTATTTCCTAAGTGCCCAGTAAATTTCAAAGTAATATCAATATTGGCCCATTTGTGAATCTATCCAACCCAACACAACATTAAAATCTATTTCTGAATAGATTTTAGAAATTTAGAAATAGAAATCTTGCCATCCTATAGTTTACAATATTGCATATCCTTTCTACCAGGAAGAAAAACTCTGCAATGCTGCTTATTTTTTTTCTCAAAATTTCTCCATCTTTAAATGAGAAAATTGGACTAGATTATCTCTGAGATCCTTCTGAATGTCCTAATCATAAATTAGATGATGGGCATGAGTGATAATGTTGTTATAGATATAGGGTACTTGAAGATTTGCAAAACATAGAACACATCTAATTTGAGCCTGACAACTCCATGAGGTAGGTGTGAGGCACGAAACAACCTCATTTTACAGATGGGGAAACTGAGGCTTAGTGATATTAAATGGCTTGCTAGTTGTCACCCATCTAAGCAAGTAGGAGAAGCAGGATTTGGACCCACCCAAGTCTTCCTGACTTTTGTTTCCAACTCTATCATCCATTAGTTTCGTTGCTTTTTCTAATCTGATTCCTTCCTTCTTATTTGTAACATTCTTTCTTCCCATGGTCCCTCCCCAGTCTAAAGTCTCGAATCAGACTCCAAGAAACCGGGCTAGCTTGGAGTTCGTTTGCTCTGTCCAGAGTTCACAACTTGATTGCTGCCATTACTGAAAAGATCAGCAGGTCTAGACTTCAACCAGAGAGGGCCAGAGAGGGCCAGAGAGGGAGTGCAGTGGCTAAAGCGCCGGACATGGAATCGGGAGGACTTCCTAAGTCCAAATCTGGCCTCAGACACTATGTCTCTCAGTCCTGTTTGCCTCAATTTCCTTATCTATAAAATGAGCTGGAGAAGGAAATGGCAACCCACAGCAGTATCTTTGTAAAAAAAACTTCAAATGTCGTTAAATAGAGTTGGATACAGCTCAAATACTCAATAACAAAAATGTCAAGTTACAGGTTGTGCTTATTAAATATTATGTTGACTCAGTGACCCAACATTCCCAGCCCTGCTTATCTGTCAGTGTTGGGGGAGGTGCTGTTGTGGGAAGGCAACACCAAATCCGCAGCTTTGTCACGTACTCTGTACCCCTACTTACCAATTGTCACGCACTTGCTACTTTGGAGATACAAAGGTCCTTCCTCTTACTGATGTGGACCTATCTCACTTAAATGTCTTTATTTCATTAGAAAGTTACCAGTGAAAGCTGCTCATCTTGAAGCCATTTGCTAATGTGAGTTGGTCAGCCCATCAACATGTTACTTGTAATAAATTCCTTTTAATTCTCTTAGTCTTGAGTTTTGCCTCGTTAATCAGAATAAAAGCCTAAAGAATTTTCTTTTAAATGGTGGCTTTCACCACATTTCCATACATGAGGCAGAACCTCAAGTAAAATTATGAGGGCGTCCGAATCTTATCTTCCAATCCGCTTTTGGCTCATTTTTGTTTTTTTTAGTGACTCCCTAAGATTCTTTTCTTGTCTGTCTCCCCCACCCCACCTACCCCCCACCCTCTCTCCCCCAGCCCAGGCTGTCTTCTATTTTACCTGGTCCTCCCTATAGCAAAAGCCTGAGCTTGTCCATACTCAAGATGCTTCCCTTTACATCAAAACATAGTCCTTTCCCCCTCTACATCCTGGATAAATGAATGGCCAATCTGATAAGTTTCTAAGACCTAAAATTGCAATGGATGATAGTAACTCAAGCATTAAGCTTAATATCAAAAAATCTTAAGATAGCGGCAAGTGGTTCCATCGCTTCCTGGCAAACAGAGGGTGAAAAAGTGAAAGTCATGTCAGATTTTACATTCCTGCGTTCAGTGATCACTTCAGATTGGCAATGCAACCATGAACTGAAAAAGATGCTTTCTTCTTGAAAATGGTGGCAAATCTGGAGCATACTAAAAAGCAGAGACCCGTGACCTTGCCAACAGACATTCTTATAATCAAAGCTATGGTTTTTCAGTAGCAATGTATGGCTGTGAGAATTGGGTTATAAGGAAAGCAGAGCACCACACAATTGACACAAATTGTGGGGCTGGAGAAGACTTGAAAGTCCCCTGGACAGCAAAGGGATCAAATCAGTCAACACTTAAAGAAATAAAGAAATTTATTCAGGCTCTTCAATGGAAAGTCAGATACCAGAGCTAAAGTTTAAATACATTGACTACATAATGAGAAGATAGGACTCTTTGGAAAGCAGCCAGAAGTGGAGAAAGATTGAAAGGAAAAGGAAAAGGAGATAGCAGAGGATGAGACGGATATTGTCAGGGAAACAATAAATAAAAACTTGGACAGACTTTGAGAGAGAGAGGACAGAAGGACCTGGTGTTCTGTGGTCTATGGAGTCATGAAGAGTTTGATACAACTGAACTACTAAATAACAATAAAAAGTGACCCAAGGTGATACCTTTCCTCAATAGAGAGGAAACAAATACAATTTTGTGAAAAGAGTATTGCATGAGAGAATGATGACCCGGGTTCAAGTCCAAGCTGTGCCTGTTAAATAGTGTGACTGTAGGCAAATAGTTTAATCTCAGCATCGTTCTGCTTCCTTATCTGTAAAATGATGTGTTCATTTTTCTTACATCCAATGAAAATTTGTATCTAAAGTTCTTTTAAAGTCCTAAATTTGTAAATTTCAATGTCTTATAGAGATTCAAGTTTATCCTCTGAGATCTGTTTTAATAAGGACATTTTGCTTTACAGATACTCACTAGCTGGGTGATCCTGGGCAAATCCCTTAACTCTTTTTGCCTCAGTTTCCTGTAAAATAAACTGGAGAAGGAAATGGCAAACTACTCAGTATCTTGCCAAGAAATCCCCAAATGGGATCACCAAGAGTTGATTGTGACTAAAAAGCAACTCAACCACAACAGCCGAGAGGATCTAGGCATTCCAGGCCCTGAGGCAGCCTAATTTGAAGAGAGGCATTTCCCTCATAAACAAATGCGGCTTGACTCCTACACCCATGGCCTAGCATTAGAACTCATTTAGAAGATTCTGGGGAAGGGAGTGGGGCAGAAATGCCTGCTTTGGCTCAGCCTTGCTGTGAAGATGGTTAAGCCAAGCCCATTTTTTATACCAGGATTTATAAAGTTACCCTTTTAGAGAACCAAATGGTACTCTTGTAGTAGGCACAGCATTTCTTATGTTATTTCTCTGAAAAAAATATGCAACTAGGTGACTCAGCAGATAAAGCACCTGAGTTAAAATTTGATCTCAGATATTTATTAGCTGTGTCACCTGGGCAAGTCACTTAATCCCAATCCCCCCTCCCTCAAAAAAAAAGGAAAGAAATATGCAGTCTTTAGTAAATGTATATAAGGTGGGGAGTAAGAAGAATCTAGACTGATGATGGCATCAGTGTAGGGAATTTCTAATGTGGAAACTTCTTTCCAAGGATGCATACTAGTAACAACTATAAATTACAGCCTTGAGAGAGTTGCCTAGGAGCACTGGGGAAGTGAAACATCACATCCCAAATGATGCTACAGCTAGAAAGAAAACTCACAGGTCATTTCATCCAGTCCTCTACCCCTGGTTATGCAAATGAGAAAACTGAGCCTCAGACAAATCACCTAGTAAGAAATAGAGCCAAGTCTTGAGGTCCATTTATCCAAATTTAGCCCTTGCCACCCTGGCAGTGGCCAAAAAAGAAAAAAAAGCCCAGCTCTCGGAACTCATAGTCTAATGATGATAAAACAGGAAAAAAGGACAGAAGGCATGAAAAAGGAAAGGAAGGAGAGAGGAAGGAAAGGAGTAAGAGGAAGGAAAGAAGGAAGGGAGGGAGGGAGGGAAAGGAAGGGAAGAGGGGGAAAAAAAGAAGGGAAGAAAGGAAGAACAAAAGGAGAAAGGGAGAAAAGAAAAAGGAAGGAAAGAAGGATGAAAGGAAAAATAAAAGGAAGGAAGGAAGGAGGGAGGGAGGGAAGGAAGGGAGAAAAAAGAGAGGAGAGAGAGAAAAAGGAAGGAAAGAAGAAAAATGTTATTAAATAACACCTGTGGGGCAGAAAAAAACTAATCTTTATGTTATGCTGCCCAGTTTAAAACTGAATTTGTTTTATTGTCTTTGCAATGTCTTCATTCTTAAAATTCACTTTCTGTCTCTGTTTCAGTCTTTGTCTTTATTTTTAAATATACTTGAAATTTCAGGTTAGTAAACAGAACAACAGAAAAGCAACATGACATAGTCAACTGAGAATAAGCTTTGTAATCAGGTCCAACATTGCCTCTGACACATATTACATATGTGATCATGAACAATTCACTGAATTATTAAGGCTCTAAGAGATAGAAGAATTAATCTACACCATGGAAAGATTTTTCCACACTGAGACTTCCTTGTATTCAAGAAGTCATAAATCTAGTTAGACTCTTTCCCCTAACACCACCAAAATTGAGATGCTATATACTATTAAGTTTGGTAGACGGTATCCTTACAAAGACTTAAAACCCCTTCTTTTCCTTGGTTCCACCCACCTCCTACACTCTTCCAGAAAGCTCACATTTACTTAAAGAACCTTTCTGATCTTCTCCAAAACTCAATCCTGTTCAAATTATCCAAATATAAAGAATCTGGAGGATGGTAGTTCTGGCAGGATTCCTAGCTGACCAAAAGAAGACCTTTCCTAAAAAAAGAAAATAATCTGATTCCCAGAAAAGAAAGGAAAGCATCTCTCATAGCTATCCCCAGCCAGATATTATAATGAGGTACTTTTTCTATCCTTCCACCCTACTCCAAATTAGAAATTCTCTCTTAAAACAGCAAGATCTTACCAACCTAGTGTTTCTCCTGTCACGCTGGTGATGATTTTTCATTCAAAATAAAGTTAAACGTTTAAGGTTTCCAGGCCAAATGCTTTCAGCAAATATTTGCTATTCCAAAGTGTGGGGATCTGATTGGGCTGTTACTAATTAACTTCCGGGATGAGTGCAAGAAAAAAATTGGAGGTCAGGAGCAGAATTAACCTCCTCATATGTGTGAATGAGATCATTCCTGACATTTGTAGGACACTGAAATCTCCCAGAACCAAGAAACCTTCCCCATCTTCTTCTTCCCCCACCCAGATCCTCCCAAAACTGTTAGCAAGGGCCTGAGATTACACCTATTATTAGGTATTATTCTTTAGGTTAAGATTCTAACCTTATTAGAATGTAAAGTGTCCTGAGGCTGGAGGAATACTTTTAGATTGTTATTAGATGATATTCAAGCTACCAGGAACCAGCCTTATTTTATATATGAAGAAACTGGGTGGCACAGTAAGTAGAGCAAGGTTTCTTAAACTTTTTGTACTTGTGACTCCTTTTCACCCAAGACATTTTTGTATGACTCTGGACATGTAAGTATATAAAATAGGTATGCAAATCAAACATTTACTGATAATAAATCATAATTTTGCAACCACATAATGGAGTTTCAATCCATAGTTTAAGAAGCTCTGGGATAAAGCACCAGCCCTGGAATCAGGTGAACCTAAGTTTAAATCTGACCTCAGACAGTTAACAAGTACTAGCTGTGTGACCCTAGTCAAGTCATTTAACCCTGACTACCTGGGAGGGAGGGAGGAAGGAAGGAAAGAAAAGGGAAGGAGGGTTAGAGAAAGGGAGAAAGGAAGAAAGAAGGAAGGAAAGAAAGAAGGGAAAAACAGGAAGGAAGAAAGAAAAGAAAGAAGGAAGGAAAGAGGTAGGAAGGCAAGGAAAAAGTAAGGAAGGAGGAATGAAGGAAGAAAAGGAGGAAAGCAAGAAAGGAAGGAAGGAAAGAGGGAGGGAGGGAATGAAGGAAGAAAGAAAGAAAAAAGGTAAGGAAAGAAAGAAGGGAGGAAGGCAAGAAGGGAGGAAGCAAGGAAAGAAAGAAGATAGGAGAGAAAAGAGAAAAAAGAGAGAAAGGGAGAAAGAAAGAAGGAAAGAATAAAAAAGAGATAAAAGAAAGATAAAGAGAAAAAAGAAAGAAGAGGAATGAAGGGAGGGGAAGAAGGAAGAAAAGTAAAAAGAAAAAGAATGGAAGGAAGGGAAGGAAAGAGGGAGGAAGGAAGGAAAGAGGTAGGAAGGCAAGGAAGGAGGGATGAAGGAAGAAAAGGAGGAAAGCAAGGAAGGAAGGAAAGAGGGAGGGAGGGAATGAAGGAAGAAAGAAAGAAAAAAGATAAGGAAAGAAGGGAGGAAGGAAGGAAAGAAAGAAGATAGGAGAGAAGAGAAAAAAAAGAAAGAGAAAGGGAGAAAGAAAAAAAGAAAGAAGAGGAATGAAGGGAGGGAAGAAGGGAAGAAGGAAGAAAAGTAAGAAAGAAAAAGAATGGAAGGAAGGGAAGGAAAGATGGAGGAAAGAAGGAAAGAAACTGGGGCTCAGATTGTGATTTGCCTATCATTTGTTGTGGTGGTTACTCAGTCTTTTTTTCAGTCATATCTAATTCTTTGTGATCCCATTTGGGGTTTTCTTAGTAAAGATACTGGAGTAGTTTCCTTCTCTGTTTCTCTTTATAGATGCAGGAACTGAGACAAACAGGGAGAGTGGCTTGCCCAGGGTCATACAGCCCATAAGTATCTGATGCCAGATTTGAACTCAGGGAGCAAGTGTTTTAGACTGGGAGAACAAGTTGAGATGAAGGGGCTGAAGGTCCTGGTAAGGATAAAGAGTAGAGTTTACCAGAATGAAAATGAAGCAGTTATTGAAGAATGGAAGTTTTGTGGTTAGAGAGAAATTTCAGAGTTATAAATCATAGAGACTTCACAGTTATAAGTATTGATCAGATAAAAGCTAGGATGTGTGTGTGTGTGTGTTGTGTAAAACAGAGGTCAAACGCACATGATGACCCTGAGAGTCTAATAAATTGATAGAGGTGAGAGAATTCAAGGGACATCAGAAGCTTATAAATATTGATTGGTTGATTGATTCATTCATGTACATTGAAGTCCAAAAGTATGGAGAGGAGTTGAGTGGAGAGGAAGATAAGTGAGCTTCCTGTAGTAAACTCTTTGACAGCTGGGTCATTGCCAGTGTTCTTACATCTTATCACTTGATTCTGATAACTTTGGAAGGGAGAGTGATACTGATGTTGACTTTGCACAGTCCTTCTTCATTTAAATCCAGTTCACTCACAAGTCAAGACATCATTCTCATTAGTCCTTTTCGAAAACTTAGGACAAGCAACAAAACTCTGAGAAAGGAAGGTGGATGACTTGAAGGTCAGATTACTGTGTTGGAGTGGAGAATCATAGGGTCATAGATTTAGAGCTAGAAGGGAAATCAGAAGCCATTGAGTCAAATCGTCTCATTTCGCAAGTAAGGAAACTGAGGTTGAGAAAAGTTAAGGTCTTGTAATCAAAGGCATGATTTGAACTCAGGCCAAGCTCAGTGCTCCATCCAGTAAAGTTTCCTTTGAATGGAAAGGACCTCACAACCAACCCCACCTCAAAAAAGGGGAGGTTGTTAAGTGATAATAATTAAGAAATAGCCCAAAAGAGAAGTAGAGCACAGAGTAGATCTATGTCTCCTCCTGGCCCCATGCTTACTGGGAAATGGTCAACCCCCTCTTGTAGTGTTCTGTGATAGCTGATCTAGGAGGCAGTTCAGTCCCTCTGACTCCCTGAAGATAAGGATCTCTTATACTTCTGAAACTCCGGGAGAGGAGAAAAATTAAGATGGGGATTACCTCTTTGGGGATTGGTCTGAAATCACATATTCCACCAAGATCAGAAGCCTTCTCCCAAGATGGTGGGGTATGAGCAGGGGGTGTGCTGGAGACAGCTCTCTACCAGCTCCCAAGAGCCAAATTTTCAGTGTATTTACATCTTAGAAATGATTAAACACTATAAATCAGGACTTGATTTATTGTTCTCTTGATTGTCTAGGGTACTTAAGAAAGTGTCAATAATACAAACTAAAAAAAAAAAATTTTTTTTTATTAAAATATGTCTCGAATGCAATTTCCCTGGAGAGACAGTTGAGACAGTTGTTAAATGTTTACCAGCACCCTTTTGGGTATAAGGCATACCCTGGAAACACCCTATACTATCCAAGACATTCAGTTTCTGATTCAATTACACTTAACCTTGTTTTATAATCTTCAATGTATGTATTCATTGAAGGTAAGAACTGCACCAATTCTCATTTTGCATTTGCATTATTGTATAGTATATTATATGTCATAGTCACTTAATAATAAAGGTATTTTAAACTGAACTAAAAGTGGTAGAATTTACTTTGTTGTTATTGATTTTTAGTAAGGAGATTAGAGTGTGGGACCTAGAGAATCTGATTCTTTATTGTTAAATAATCTTTAAAAGGCTTAACAAATTAAAAGTAAAATAAATAAAAACTAAAAAAATAAAGAAGGTGAAATATTAAAAAAAAAAAAAAAAAAGAAGAAGAAGAATATAGAGCTAAAACTTAATTGCGAGCCATTTAGTGTAGCTTCCCCAGTCTAGATGAGAAAAACATTTATTGAGGTATGGCCAGATAAGTTGTGGTATGATGGTGATTGTGATGGTGTTTTATTGTGTGGTATGTAAGGAGTGAGGAAATAAATGATTTTAAAGAAACATGGAAAGATTTGTATGAATTAATGAAGAGTGAAATGAGAATAACTGATACAGTAACAATATTGTAAAAACAAGCAACTTTGAAAGCAGAAAGAATTTTGATCAATATAGTAACCATCCATAATTATAAAGGACCAAATATGAAACATTATCCGTTACTGAGAGTTTTTAGTGTTCAAAATGAGACATAGCTAGATAGATGAATAGACATATAGAATATAAATATATATAGATATATAGATAAATTTATATGTGTGTGTATATACATTAGAGGCAGCTATATGGTTCAGTAAATAGAACACCCCAGGAAGTAGATATTCTAACCTGAGTTCAAATCTGGGTTTCAGATATTTATTAACTGTGTGACCCTGGGAATATCATTTAACCTCTGTTTAATCTGATTCGCTGGAGGAGGAAATGGCAAATCATTCCAATATCTTTGCCAAGAAAACTTCATGGACATTATTGGTATGATAAGGTTCATGGAGTCACAGAGAGTCAGTCATAACTGAACAACAATAAAATATATACATATATGTATACATACATACATACATACTGCATTTGTATACAAGCATATATAGAGGAAATTTATTTTGCTTAGCCATGTATATTTGTAACAAGATTTTTTTTTTCCTTAATGGAGTGGGGAATGGGAAGGAAAGAAAATAGATTTGTCTTTTTTTTAAATGTGGAATGTTACGTTCATTGCATTATTACTATTTCTTAGTTATTTTACTTTATTATAAGAAATCTCTCATAAAATAGGAGTAACCTATAAGTGTTTGCAATATAAGAACAAAGCTAATCATAAAAGGTTTTTTTAATAAAAAAAGAAAATCAGGATATAAGGTCAAATTTGAATTTCAGTTTTCAAGCTGAGAGAGACTTGCATACAATTTGGAGTGGAGGGGCCATTTCCCACTCCAACCACATTGAAATCATCACTTAAGCTACTCAGTACTACTTTTGCTACTGTGCACAATTAAGAACTTGGTATCTGGTGAAGCACAGTTGATGGTACATGTGTTGGCTCTGGAGTCAAGAAGACTCATCTTCCTTTATTCAAATTTGACCTCAGATACTCATTGGCTGTGTGACCCTGCACAAGTCATTACCCTTATTTGCTTTTTCCTCATGAGCTGGAGAAAGAAATAGCAAACCACTCCCATTTTTTTGCCAAGAAAATCCTATATGGGGTCTTGAAATGACTGAACAACAACAATTTGTCAGAAGCTTTTTTTTTTTTTTTTATTCCTCAATAAACCCCAGAATCACAGGAAATTGGAGCTGAAAGGTTATTGGGTGCTGAGAACAAATAACATCAGAGCTGGAAGGGTACTTGAACAAATTAAGAATCATAGAATCCTAGCAAAGTGTCTTACATATACATTAAGAGAAAAGGACTGGATATGTGATTATATTGGTGAAAGTAGTTCCCAAGAAGAATTTCCTCTTCCAAGACAGATCAGCACCTTCTCTGCAATTTATAAACTTCTTTCTTCCCTTTGTAGAAACATTGAGAAAGGATTTTAAAATGGTCCTAGTCTTAAAATGCAAAATGAGACATGTATTTTTACATGGCTAATGAGAGAGTTTGTTTTGCTTGAATATGCATATTTGCTACAAGAGTTTTATATTTTATTTCATTTTCCCAAAGGAAATGGGGAGAAGAAAAAATAAGTGCTTTAAAAAATTTTTTTTAAATAAAATTTTAAAGTATTCTAATCTGAAGCCTTTGGAGTAATCTAAGAGAGGGAAATCTCATCAATGTTGAAAACAAAATCTTGCTGCTCCTTCTCTCTAATTTAGTTCTCCCTTGAAATAAATAGGATAGGGACAGCTAGGTGGTGCAGTGGATAGAGCACCAGCTCTGAATTCAGGAGGACCTGGGTTCAAATCTGATCTCAGACACTTAACACTTCCTAGCTGTGTGACCCTGGGCAAGTCCCCAGCCTCACAAAGAAAAGAAAAAAAAAAAAAAAAAAAGAAAGAAAGAAAGAAATACGATAGTGATTAGATAAGGAGAAAAAAAAGGAGAAAAAAACACATATTAAATTCCTACTATGTGTTAGGTGCTTTACAATTATTCTCTCATTTTATCCTCACAATAATTCTGTAAAGTAAATGTTCTAATTATCCTCATTTTACAACTGAAGAAATTAAGACAGAAAAAGTTTAATGATACCCAGGGCCATGCTTCTATTAAATGTCTGAGACTATATTTGAACTCAGATCTTGATCCTACATCCAGTACTCCTATACATTGCTTCACTTAGGTGCCTCAAAAACCAAAGAGCCTATTTTTGCTTTGCTTTCTTTCTTCATGCCTTGAAAAGATAAGGTAAATGATACACCTAAAAGAAGGAAGAAATCTCTTTGCTTACTTCAGTTAATGGAATATAAGGCTATATTGGCCAGCTAGAAAGGAGAATCCTTAAAGTACGGGGTGATTTCAGGAAAATGATTTTGCAAGAGTGACTGAAAGTTAAGTATTGTTTTGCTTAATAAAGCAAACTTTTAACTGAACTATTTCCTAATCTCTGAGCCATGGCTTTGCTGGAAATACCTCCTGTTCAATAATTCTATAAATTGGGATTGAAAATTATTTATGAGAGAGAAAGATGTCTGAGGTCACATCAGTTTATACATTTCTCTCTCTCAGAAGAATAATTTTTGGAATAGAACAATAAATTAAGATGATTACCGGCAGACTTGAACTTACAATACAGAATACAACATTAATTTGTTTTCCTTTGACAAGTCTTAAAAAAAAAAAAAGCATTTAGAGCACTGATCCTACACATGTGTCAAAGACAAGATTTAAAATCAGATTTTTCTAGATCTGAAGTGATCTCTCTATTCACTGATAAACTCTCTATTCTTGATAACCAAAGTGAAAACGAGTGAAAAATAAAATCTTTTCTCTAAACTTAGCATGTTATGAGATCACAGGCTTAGAACTGGAAGAGACTAAGAGACCACAATTGATAACTGTTAGCTTTTATGTAGTAGTTTTTGGGCAGCTAGGTGGAACAATGGATAGAGGACTGGAACTAGAGTCAGGAGGACTCATCTTCCTGAATTCAAATTTACTCTCAGACCTTACTCGCTGTGTTATCCTGGGCAAGTCATTTTACCCTGTTTCCTTCTATTTCCTCATCTATAAAATAGGCTGGTGAAGGAAATGGCAAACAACTCCAGTATTTTTGCCAAGAAAACTCCCAAAGGGAGGGTCACAAAGCATAATGCTTTAAGATTTACAAAGCGCTTTACAAAAATTGGCTTATTTGGTACTGTAGTGGAATTTTGAGGGCTCTCAAGAGGGTCAGTACTCACCAATCTGAATTCTTAAGATCAGGGTCAGATAAGAGTAGCAAGGAGTCAGTTAAGAGTGAAGCAAGGAGTCATTCATTCCTGCCAGCTTGGGTATGAACCAAGATGCAAGGTATTTACAATGAGCCTGGGGAAGAGGTTCCTTAGAGACATATTTTTAAGGCAGCATTCATAAGATAACCATTATTCAAAGTAATAGTGTATGAAACAAAGAAAATAAAAGAGGCTATTCATAAAACAGAGGTGGTTATGCAAAAAGAATAATATACTTGGAAAATATGTATTGTTAATTATAGGAGAGAGATAAGGAACTTAGTGGCTTTAGTCTCACGAAATCGAAGAGATTTGTCTATTGGACTAGACTAGTAGGAAAACTTTCCCAGGCCTCTGGGATCCTACCCCTTCAGCCCCTAAGTCTTTTTGTATGGAAGAGAGGCAAAAAGGAGATACATTGAAGGACATTGGCTGGTGTTGAGTTCACTAAGGATCATTTACAGTAAAATGACTGATACAGAACAAAATAGAAATCAACATTTCTTTTTTTTTTTTTTTTTTAGCAAGGCTATTTCCAAGAGGGAAGAATCTGTGTGTTTTACAAACATGTCAAAAAAATTCATAAGGCAATCCCAGGAATATGGGTAAAGGCTATTAGGAGGCCCCCTGGAAGATACCAATCTTAGGAAATCTGATGAAGTCAGTCTCTGGGGTTCATCTGGGGAGAGGGGAAGGTCTACTCCCACAACACTCACCAGGTAATACCTGGCCAGTTTTATATTATTATGTTGTTATGTTACATTATTATGCTCCATTATGTTATATTATATTATTATAGTCTCTCCATTTTACTCTAACATTGAGAGAGGTCAACTTGTGAGGTGGAACTCAGGATTTCCCAATATCCAGTATTTATCTACTGGGCTATCCAGTTTAACCTCCTATCTGAAGCCCCTAGATTAATATGAGAAACCTTGCCAGTCTTTAACAATCAATCTCTGTGTGTGTGTGTCTGTGTCTCTGTGTCTGTCTTATGTCTCTCTGTCTGTCTATTTCTGTCTCTCTCTGTCTCTCTGTCTCTCTGTCTCTCTGTCTCTCTGTCTCTCTGTCTCTCTCTCTCTGTCTCTCTCTCTCTCTCTCACACACACACACACACACACACACACACACACTCCCCTAATTTACTATTCTCTTGAAATAATTAGACAGGCAAAAAAAAGAACAAACATTTATTAAGCTCCTACTGTGTGCCAGATACTATGCAATTATTATCTCATTTTATCTACCCTGAGAGGATCTCATTATCCCTGTTTTACCATTGAGGAAACTGAGAAAGATAGATTAGTGACTTGCTTAATGCCATACAGCTATTAAGTGTTTTAGGTCACATCCGAATTTTGATACCATATCCAGTGTTCAATCCATTGCATCACTAAGTCAGAGAGATTGAGCAATTCCAAGGACTATACAGCTTGTAAATGTTTGTGGCAGTTTAAATCTAGGTCTTCCTCACTCTGGACTCAGCACTCTAGCCACAAGGCCACTTTACTTCTTGCAAATAAACAAGGAAAAATAAAATCCTCCTTCCTCAAACACTCTATGAAGTGAAAAAATATTGAAATTGAAAAATAAAAAAACTAATTCATTTGTTATGAAATAAAAGGGTTCAGAAGCTTATGAAAAAGGTGGCTATTTTTAATAAAGATTAATGAATAAATTAACAAAAATTAAAATTTTTAATTTTTAGATCAGAAATGTAAGAAGCTAGAAGTTTTTCTGATACCTTTCAGTTGTCCCATTGCTTGTTAGATTGAACAACTAGTGATTAAAATATAAATTTGAAGCTTCCTTTATTTTTCCTAAGAAATGAAGAAATCTTACTAGCCTGGCTTAAGTGAACTAGCAAGAGGCCAGCCTTCAGGAAATCAATCTTAACTTTCCCTATCTCTGGCAAGTTACCTTCCCTGTTGGAGCTTCAATTTCTTCTCCTGTTACAGGAAGGAAAGAAAGAAACATTTTTTTTAAGTATCTATTCTGTGTCAGGCAACTCATAAACATTACAACACCCTGGAAGATAGAGAATATTGTTATTTCCAAATGTTTTGCAATGTGAGGAAACTGAGGCAGAGGTTAAGTGGTTTATCCAGAGTTCTATAGCTAGTAAGTATCTGAGACTGATTTAAATTTATCTCTCCCTGACTCCAAACCCAGCACTTTATTAGTTGCTACAGCATTGGACTAATAATCTTTAAGACCTCCTCTACTCCAAAAAGTCTGTGACTTTACATTCATTCAATATATTAGTTATGTATTGTTTTTTATTTGTTTTTATCAGTGAAAGCAAGGTTTCAAGATAATTAATGTGGAATATATTGGACAGAGAAAGAATGGACATAATGAATATGACTTGAGGAATCATTGAAATGAAGATCTCTAGGAAGTCCCCCTTTCTCTCCTAAAACCCTCCTCTTGGAACTATGCACCCATTAGTGGTGTGCCTCTGTAGGAGGGAATATTTATTTTTCTATTCCTGAAACAGTAATGGGGAGGGGGCATGCAGCATTCCTGAGGTAAAGAAGGACCAAGGTCAATAAAACCGAAGAAATAAGCAATAATATGATAGTTAAAATGCTTTCTTCTTTTAAAAGCGTTTTCACACAGATTATCTGATATGAGCCCTGAAGCTACCCTAGAGAGAGCAGACAGGTCAGAGAGAGTTATCCTCCTTTTGATCCCCATCACGAGCTGTCCTTCAATGTTCAATTCAAAGGTCACTTCCCTGATATCTTCCCTGACTCCTTTAGCTAGAAGTGATCTCTCCCTCATCAGATCTCCAGCTCTTTACAATCCTTTTACAAACTTATCTGAATTTGTGATTTATTAGTCTATGTTCATGTCATCTCCCTCTGCTCCCCAGAGGCAACGATGGTGCTTTATTTGTCTTTACATTTCCTCTCATGACTTGCACATATATCTGCACAAAGAAGCCACATAATAATGGTTAAATAAATAAACGAACAGATAAGGAAAAGTCAATTTGGCAAAAGGAAGAGATTTGGACAAGATCATACAGCAAGTAATCAACAAGCATTTAAATATCTACATTGTGCCCTGTCAGGGCTACTAGCCAGAGTACTGGATTCCAAATCCAGTTTTC